>NW_008683613.1:0-4247 GCF_000695815.1 Acanthisitta chloris | reverse complement strand
CACCAGACCAGGTTGCTCAAGGCCTCATCCAGCCTGGCTTTGAACACTGCCAGGGTTGGGGCAGCCACATCTTCCCTGGGTAACCTGTGCCAGTGGCTCACCACTCTCACAGGGAATAATTCCTCCCCAATATCCCATCTAACCCTGCCCTCTGGCAGTGTCGCTGTCTTGTCCTTGTCTTACTCTTGTCTAGCCCTCCCATACCCTGCATTCCTCACCTAGAGTTGCAGAGTCCCTGGACCAAGTGCCCAAGGAACCCATCCATGATGGAATGAGGTGTTCCAGCTGTCAAGCAAGGAGAAGTGCCAGCAGGACTATGGTGGCCATGACCTTGCTGTGAAAGGGGCAGGATTAGTTTGGATATCAGGGAAAGGTTGTTCCCCCAGAGGGTGCTTGGGCACTGGAACAGCTCCCCAGGGCAGTGGTCATGGTGCCAAGCCTGACAGAGCTCAAGGAGTGTTTGGCCAATGCTCTCAGGCTCAGGTTGGATTGTTGGGGTGTCCCATGCAGGGCCTGGGGTTGGACTGATGATCCTTGTGGCTCCCTTCCTAAATTGAGATGTTCTGTGCTGCTCCTCCCTGTGTGGATGGGACATGCCCCTGTCCCTCCAGAGGGGGTTCTTTATCCCTATGTCCTCCCCTCCCTGTGTGCCTGCAGCACCCCACAGACGTGGACTACCGGGTCATGGCCACCTTCACCGAGTTCTACACCACTCTGCTGGGCTTCGTCAACTTCCGCCTCTACCACTCCCTCAACCTGCTCTACCCCCCAAAGGTGAGGCCACACCTGCTGGGACCATCCCTGGTGGTGCTGGGAGCCCTTCCTTGAGGGTCAGGGTGTGGTGGGGAGGAGAGATTTGGGGATCTTTGGGTCTAGGAGCTGCTTCCCCACCTCTGTCCCTCCCCAGATCGACAGCCAGGCTGACACTGAGCTGAAGCCTGCGGAGGGCAAGGAGTATGCCATGGATTCAGAGAGCTACCTGGAGGTGAGGGACACTGCCACCACTGTGTCGGACACTGCTGTCACTGTGGTCCAGAGGGGGACCCTGTGTTGGCTTGGTGTCCTGCCCACAGCCCTCCTGGTGTGGGACTGAGGGGCTGAGCTGGATCCCTGCAGGGTGGAGGTGGCTGATCCCAAACTTGTCTCCATGGGGAGGAGCTGGGCTTGGCCTTGGGCACCACCAGCCTCCCCCTGCATGGCAAGGGACCCTCCAAAGCCCTGTGCTGGGGACAGTGCATGGAGGAGGATGAATCCTCCCAGTCCCTGGCATCTCACTTTGAGCAATCACCTTCCCCCATGGACTGCCCCTTTTCCCATCCCCTGGATGTGATTCCATCTCCTCCAACTGCAGAAACTGTCAGCTCTGAGCGCCAGCCTGGCCCGAGTGGTTGCACCAACCCATGAGGATGAGGTGGAGGTGGATGAGTTCCCAGTGGAGGGGGTAAGAGCCTGGTGGGGAGCTCAGCCCTGGCCTTGAGTGCTCCTGTCCCATGCCCTGGCAGGGCTGGCAGTGCTGGGAGCCTGGGGACACAACCCCTTGCTGAGGGGCGGGGCCTTGGGGGAGGCTGTCGGGAAAGAGGCTGAGGGCTTTGCTCTGAGCAGGAGACAGCAGAGCAGATGGATGCCAAGAAGAAGGAGGAGGAGGCCCTGGAAAAGCACAAGAAGCTGTTTGAGGGACTGAGATTCTTCCTCAACCGGGAGGTGCCGCGGGAGCCGCTGGCCTTCGTCATCCGGTGCGTGCTGGGCAGGTGGCCCACACCTCTGTCAGCCTGCCCATTGTCCCATGGGTGAGGTGACCCCAAGGGTCCCACCTGCCTGCCTGACTCCTGGGTGGGCTTTGCTGGCAGGTGCTTTGGTGGCCAGGTCTCATGGGACAAGTCCCTGTGCATCGGTGCCACCTACGACGTGACCGACCCTTCCATCACCCACCACATCATCGACCGGCCCCGGGTGGAGAACCAGGTGGTTGGCAGGTGGGTGAGGCAGGTGACCTGTCCCCAGAACAGCCATGGGGACTGACTCTGAGCTGCAGAGCCTGAGGTGAGGTCTCTCTATGTCCCCACAGGTACTACCTGCAGCCCCAGTGGGTGTTTGACTCGGTCAATGCCAAGCTGTGCCTGCCCGTGGCTGACTACTTCCCTGGTGTCCTGCTGCCCCCACACCTGTCGCCCTTCGTGACAGAGCAGGAGGGTGACTATGTCCCTCCTGAGAAGCTGAAGCTGTTGGCTATGCAGAGGGGAGAGAACCCAGGTGACATGAGCCCTCAGAGGAGTTTGGAGCTGGGCGGGTGTCTGCCTGTTCCAGAGCCTCCTGTGGGTAATGGTGGTGTCTCCCCGTAGATGAGGAGAGTGAGGAGGAGGAGGAGGATGAAGAAGGGGATGAAGAGGATGATGACAATGACAAAGAAGAGGAGGAAGAAGATGAGTCCGAAAAGGAAGAGGAGATGAAATTAAAGAAGATGGAAGAGCAGAAGACTCTGAGCAACAAGGTGTGGAGCCTGGCAGTAGGGTGGGAGGCCTGGAAGGAGAAAGGTGCCTGTCCCTGCTGATGCTCCTCTGCAGGGTTTTCCTGTCCTGGGACCACTGAAAGACTTCCAGAATATTGGAATGGTTTGAGTGGGAAGGACCTTAAAGTTTATCCTGTTCCATCCCCTGCCATGGGCAGGGACACCTTCTAGCCCAGGTTGCTCCAAGCCCCATCCAGCCTCGCCTGGAACATGTCCAGGGATGCTCCTGGCTCTGTGTTCATGAGCTGCAGCTCCCACCCACGCTCAGGACCTGAGTCCAGAGGGAGCTGTGGCTCATCCATGACCCCCAGTGGATGGGCTGGTAGTGTCTGTCCCTGTGGCAGGAGATGTGTTCCAGGTATCCTGAGCTCTCCATGCCCCCCCAGGCACTCCCCGTGAAGGTGACACCCGGGAAGGTGCGTGTGGAGGACAAGCAGCGCCTGGAGCAGGAGCAGCAGAGCGAGGAGAAGCGTTTGGCCATCATGATGATGAAGAAGAGGGAGAAATACCTCTACAAGAAGATCATGTTCGGGAAGAAGCGCAAAATCCGAGAGGTACGAGGGCTGCTGTGAGACAGAGCCTCTCACCTGTGTCCTGGGCTGTGGGCTCTTCCCAAATCCCCTTGCTGCTTCCTCCCTGTGCCTGGTGAAGGTGTTGAGGGCAGCTGGGCGAGGGTGAGGCTTCCTTCCCCACCCCTTCCAGGCTGCCCCGTGGCAGGGCAGAGCTTTTGTGCTCCCTCGGGGCTTGTGCCCTGTGGCCGATGAGTGACACTGTGGCCATTCTTGGTGCTCCACACTGATCCCAGCACAGTGGGGTCCATCCCTCACATACACCTGAGGGTTTGATGAGTCTGAGGGTCTGCAGATGGGTCTGCCCTGACTGGGGGTCTTGGGGGTCTCTCCACAGGCCAACAAACTGGCAGCCAAGAGGAAAGCCCACGATACAGCTGTTAAAGAGGAGAAGAAGAAGAGCAAGAAGGCTCGGCGACAATGATGGGACTGAATGCTCCCGGGGGGACTGGTGGGTGTTTCCCACCTTGGTTTTGGGTAAAAAACCCTCAGCTTTGCTCCTGGGCCAGAAATGCCGGATTGAAACATTTCCCACGTGTACATAGACCTCCTGCTGTGCCTTTCCCCTTCTGTGGGATCAGTGTCTCAAGGACTGTCCTCCCCACACTGGTGCCATGAAGAAGAGATCAAGGAATACTCTGGGGTTGTTCCATATGGATTTGCACAGCCCTGTGTGCCGGATCCAAGCTCCCAGGAGCAGCTTGGGGCAGAGTAGTGCATGGACAACAGTATTCCCTTGTATTTTTATTTTTCATTAAAGAATGGGATGCTTTCCTGGTGTTGTTTGTTGTGTGTTCCATCTGTCTGGGCATGGGCAGGGCCCCGGGGGGGTGAGGTGGATGCAGCAGGAGCTGCCATAGCTGATGCCAGGGCTGCCAACTCACCCCAGGTGCACAAAGCAGCATCCCTGGCATTGGCAGCATTACCTCCGGAAATCATGTTCTTCCACCTGTGGTATTTCTTTTCCTCCATGATTTTTCCTTTTGATTTTCTCTTTTTTTTTTACCCTTTTGTTTCTTTCTTTCATTCAATTTTTCGAGTTTGCTTTTTTCCTTTTCCAATTTGCTTTTTCTTTCATCTTTTTTCTTTTGATTTTTCCTTTTTTCTTTTTCCTTTTTAACTTTCTTCTGTTTTCCTTTTTATTTCCCCTTTTCTTCTTCCCCCCCTTTTCT
>NW_008683612.1:109247-112565 GCF_000695815.1 Acanthisitta chloris | reverse complement strand
CAAGACAGAGGTGACACCTCAGAGCTGGGATTAACCTCCTCACTCCACGCTGACATGAGAAATGTCCTCAATACCTGCACACAGCTACATCCACCCCAATGCTCAGTTTGGTATTTAGGATGTAAACCAGCATTTAGATATAAAGCAGCAGTTAATATTTCAGTCAAAGGTGTAAATTACACTTTTGCATTATGTAACAGCTCCTCAGAAGTTGAAATTTTCATCATATGCAAGAACTTATTTTGCAGGATATAGAGTAAAGCGTATTTTAAACTCCACAAAACCATAATATCCAACGTGCTTCAGGACTGTTTGAGAACCCTGATTAAAGCTGCTTTAAAAGCACTAGAATTTTTCCCAATATTCTGGTGATTTTTCTGCCATGTGTGATTTTTTACTTACCTGCCACCTCACTGAGAAGTGATTTTTCTCTTGTGCAGCAGAAATAATAGTGCAGTTCCTGCACCAGCATCCTGGCCAGCAGCAGTGACTTTGTGAGAATATGTAGCCAAATCTCCACATTAAAGACCAAATTATTTGCATTATGTAAGGTCCTACATCTGGGCCACGGCAATCCCAGGCACCTACAGGTCAAGTGGGGAAGGAACTGAAAAACCAGCAGTGAGGAGAAAGACTTGGGAGTGACAGTGGATGAGATGCTCCCCATGAGCTGAAGTGTGAGCTCAGCCCAGAAAGCCAATGGAGTCCTGGGCTGCATCCAAAGGAGTGTGGGCAGCAGGTCAGTAGAGTTGATTCTTTCCCTCTACTCTGGTCTCGTGAGAACCCACCTGGAATACTGCACACAGTTCTGGTCTCCTCAGCATAAGACCTTAGAGATCATCTAGTCCCAACCCCCTGCCATGGGCAGGGACACCTCCTCACTAGATCAGGTTGCTCAAGGCTTCATCCAGCCTGGCCTTGAACACTGCCAGGGTCAGGACAGCCACCACATCCCTGGGCAACCTGTGCCAGTGTCTCACCAACCTCACAGGAAAAAACATTTTTCTAAATATCTAGCCTAAACTTCCCCTCCTTCAGTTTGAACCCATTATCCCTTGTCCTATCACTGCAGTTCCTGTCACAGAGTCCCTCTCCAGCTCCTCGCAGGCCCTTCAGATATTGAAAAGTTGCTCTGAGGTCTCCACACAGTCTTCCCTTCTGCAGGCTGAACAGCCCCAACTTGCTCAGCCTGCCTTCATAGGGGAGATGCTCCAGTCCTTTTAGCAACTTTGCGGCCTCTTCTAGACTTGTTCCATGCCCTACTCATGTTGAGGACACCAGAACTGCATGCAGCATTCCACCTTATTTTCTTTTTCACCCTCAAGGGTGAGTACCCACTACTGAGGCTTCAGGAGCAAAGAATAAAAGGCAGAGTGGATTTATTTATGTGTTCCCAAAGCAATATAACCTGACAGTTTTCACAGTGCTTCCCTTAATTCCCTGTTACATGGACCAAGGTGAAATGACTCATTATGGATACCATACATATTTGGCTTCACATAAAACTAGACAAAGTTTCTCGGCTGCTTACTCAGACGCTTGATACTTTTGCCAGCACAGTCAGTATCTTTCCTGCTACGTTACTGCCATCTCTTACCAGCACTGGGACATGGCCATATCATGTATCAAGGCAAATGTAAAGTACTAGAGTAAACAGCAGCTAAATCTCTCCCTGTGCTGTCATTCTAGAATGGAAACTTTAGAGAATTCTAGAATGTCACTGTCTACAATTTATTTATTAATCACTTTATTGCCTGTGTGGGGTCACCATGGTAGGTTCTCAAGGTCCCAAAAGGGATTTTTTTAGATCTGTTAACTTAGTAGCATTAGGCAAGATAGAGCTTATCTCACAGCCATGTAACTTTAGCCATTCCAAGTGCTCTGCCCATAGCATGAAATTTTGGGGGCATCATCTCTGAAGGTCAGTGACTTGAAGACCAATGACCACCTGAAACTCCATCCATCCAAAATGAGGAGCTTGTGAGGAGCAATGTTATCTTCTACCCCTACAGTTCCCATGGGATTTTAACTCCTGAGTCTTTAGAGACTTATAAACACAGCTAAGGCTGGAGGACAGGGATCTAAATTTTGTTTGTCACTGCTTCAGGACATGCTAAATCCCTATAACAGGGATTAGATAAACATAATCAAATATATACACATATTTATGCATATATAATATAAACCTAAGTATATTAAATCCCTGTAACAGAGTTTTACACAATGTCAAAGGAAGTTTACTTTATCTGTAAAAATGTGGGGCTAGGGATAATGATCCACTTGTAATTTGTCAGCATAACATTAGGTCAAAGGTTACACTTAATGACCTTGAAGGTCCTTTCCAACCTTAAGGATTCTATGCTAGCCACCAGGAAAAGCTACTTTTTAGATCTTATAGACAATCAAAGACAGGAAAAGAAGAGGAGCCATTCCCTCTGGAACATGTGAGCTGGCTTTGAAGTCCAACACATCATTTGTGAAGTTAAATGCTCTCATACATTTAATTCTAGGGGAGTGGCAACCTGAACACCATGATCTGGTTGAGGTTCAGGACAGAGCTAGGTGCTTCTCACAAGATGCTGCTCGATGGACATTACAGATCATCTAATCCCAACCCCCTGCCCTGGGCAGGGACACCTCCTCACTAGATCAGGTTGCTCAAGGCCTCATCCAGCCTGGCCTTGAACACTGCCAGGGTCGGGGCAGCCACCACGTCCCTGGGCAACCTGTGCCAGTGTCTCACCACCCTCACAGGAAAAAATGTTTTTCTCATATCCAACCTAGACTTTCCCTCCTTCAGTTTGAACCCATTACCCCTGGGGTTTCCACTATGCAGCCACTAAGCAGGTTTGGATGAGAAAATCTTGGCTGTGAGGGCAGTGAGGCACTGGCACTGGTTGCCCAGAGAAGCTGTGGTTGCTCCATCCCTGCAAGTGTTCCAAGGTGAGGATGGACGGGTTTTGGAGCAACCTGGGCTAGTGGAAGGCTCCCCTGCCCCTGGCAGGGGGGGGAATGAGATGATCTTTAAGGTTCTTCCAACCCAAATCAGTCTGTGTTTCCATTATTTCTGGATATTTGGAGGTATCAAATCCAAGTGCTCCTGGACCCCAGGACTTAGGCAGCCACGTTTAAGAGGGGAACATATCTGAGCACTCTGCCATATTATGTGAAGGGAATTACTGCCTCTCTCTCTCTGAGCTGAGTTTTATCAGCAAAACTTTGCTGCTCAGTTAAGCAAAATCCCTCTGATTCAACCTGGGATGAGACAGACAGGGCAGGTCTAATGCCACCCTAAGAACATTCCCATTTAAATGACAA
>NW_008683612.1:105215-109217 GCF_000695815.1 Acanthisitta chloris | reverse complement strand
AAGAATTAGTTCTGCTCGCTTTCCCCTCCTAGTGCGTCACAGACACGTTCACAAAACTATTGCTGATCACCAGACCTTAAATCACCACCTTGCACTACAGAAAGCATATAGAAAATCCCACTGATTGTCAGGGAAAGATTTCAGCAACGAAAGGAAGAAAACTGCACATGCCATGGCCAGATCTGTATCTCAGGCACTGGAGTCTCAGCACTCCCCGGGCAAATATCTCCAACTGCTTCCACTGAGAGAGCAGCACATGGAGTCATTTCCTGCCTGTGACAAGAGCTGGGGAGACACAGTTGCGTTGTGTGATCCAAAAGTACTGTGTTTCCTCCTAAAAGGAGATCTCTGCTCAGGACAAGACCCTTAAAATCCAAGTAGTACAAGTCATAGAATCATGAATGGTTTGAGTTGGAAGGGACATTAAAGATCATCTCATTCCACCTCCTGCCATGGGCAGGGACACCCTCCATAGACTAGGGTGCTCCAAACCCCATCCAGCCTGGCCTGGATCACTCCCAGGGATGGAACAGCCACAGCTTCTCTGGGAAATCTGTGCCAGTGCCTCACCACTGGAACAGGTCAGATCCCTTGACTCGTTTTGCATTATATATTCCTTTTTTAATACCTTATACTGGAATCAAGCGTTAAAAAAAGTCCAGCAAAAAACAACCTGTCTGGTATTTTTGTAATATAGCAATTTCCCATCATATGTAAAGCACAAAAATACTCTCTTATTACATACAACTGGGAAAATGAAAAATATTGATGAGCTTAAGACAGAAAAATACAGAGGATCAAGGTAGTTCCTCCATTAATATTTTAATATGTTATTGTGACAGCTTTATCTATTTTTAGAAGAAATTGAAAAAACTTGGCATTAATTTATTTCATCTGAGAACAATTTGCACACAGTTGACAGATTACTGTCCTCAGCCCAAATTAAAGCCTCCCATATGTCACTTAACCAGTGCACACGATTCTCTGACAGCTCATGATCTTCAAGACCTTCTTCAATATCATTCCAGTGTGCCTATGAGCAGGACCACAAATAGGTTAAGGAAGGCAAATTTTGACTTCAATTTCACCCACTGTTGGGTCTTCAGTGCAACCTGAAAAAGTGCCACAGTAGCTTCTAAGTTCGCCTCTCCAAAGAGAAAAGTCACTGACTTTTGTTAGAACTTCACTATACAATTCACCAGCCAAGAAGTGTCAGAGCTTAAGAAAATCCCCAGAAAAAGCATCATTAAAACATGCAGTATATTTATGCTCTATACTACAACTGCAGCTCCAAATCAATGATTCCAAGGCCTTTTATTAGATCATAAAAACTTCAGGCCAGCTCCTAATGAAATCTCTAATCAAATATAAATGAATCATCTGATATGACATAATTTCTTGAATGAAAAACAGATGGAAAATAGTAATGACTGAGTGGTTTCAATCACAAGATGTTAGTTAAGCCAAACAAGCAGATACTGAGTCAGAGAATCACAGAATGGTTTGGGTTGGGAGGGATCTTTAAAGCTCATCCAGTTCCACCCCCTACCATGGGCAGGGACACTTTCCACTAGCCCAGGTTGCTCCAGGCCTCATCCAACCTGGCCTGGAACACTTCCAGGGATGGGGCAGCCAGAGCCTCCCTGAGCAGCAAGGAAAGGTCTCTACTGAACCAGCAGCAGCTCCCTAGGGCAGCACCTGGAGCCTGCCGTGATATTTAAGGCATCGCCACATGAGTCATTCACCCGATATTCCCTCCACTACCAAAAGACAAAGCTGAGTCAAATATAGCCCTGAAAATCAATAGACACTGTGGATAAATGCATCTCATATTAGATGAGGAATTCCTCAAATCCTAGGAACACAGGTGGCTCCTCTCTCCCCTCCGGCGATAAACTGCCCCCTGTTAATTTTGGCAGAAAAGGCTCTGGGGAGCTCTGTAGTGCAGAGCACAGCAATACAGAGGGAAGGAGAACCAAAGAAAATGCACTGCTAACATGGAAATGGAAGCTCATCCTCATCCCCCAGCTAATGCTCACACCCATCCGTCAGGAGAAGCTGATGGAAAGGGAGTGGAGCAGTGTCTGCCGTGTCCCTGCAGCCCCAGGGCAAGTGTTAGCTTGAAAAAGTGAAGGAATTAAAAATCAAATAAAACCAAAACAATAAAGATTTCGCCTTGATCACCACTTTAAGGCTGCAAATCCAGGTAAAATATCCTGAGTGGAAACACACAAGACACAGCACAGTCACCTCCAAGATCATGTCTGAGACACAGAATTTTTTCCTCAAGAAACACCTCAATCCACGATCAGCTTTCCCTGAAAGATTTATCACTTTTCATTCATTGAGTGGCATTGTTATTTTTAGCAAAGCCAGAGGCAATAGGAAGAAATTCCAGATTAACCATCCAAGGGCGCCTTTCCATGCCTGCTCACATCATGCCACCTCCTCCTTCCCTACAAAGTCACCAGGTCTAGCATAAACACCAGAGAACACCCAAAGGTTCTGCTCTCCACGACCTGTTTTTGCAGGAGTCAAAAGCACAAAACACCCTTTCCTTTGGTCGTGAACCACTGAGAATGGGGATTTTTGAGCAGTCAGGACTAAGGGAATCCAATGAAATCTAGAGTTGATCAGTGTGAATTCATGAACTAAACAAGATGAGGGAAGAACAAAGAAAAACAACAAGTTGGGGCTTGCAGTCGGAGCAAATTTTCTTGCCAGTTCCCTTTCATCTGGGAAACCAGCACTGCATTCAAGAGCTTCAGATTTAAGTGCTGCTTTCAGCTGTTGCAAGAGGAATATGACATTAATAATTCATCCCTCCTCCAATTAATAACCATTTCCTTGTGGGCAAGAAAGGAACTGACAGCTAAAAATTTTTTTCTGAGACAAATGACAACAAACCAGAGTTGAAGTGCTGTGGGGTCCTGCTCTTCCCACCCCACAGGATCAGGACACCCATTTTCTGGGTTCCAGCTCTGGCATGAACCCTGGAAGTGTTCCAGGCCAGTTGGATAGGGCTTAGAGCAACCTGGGCTAGTGGAAGGTATCTGTGCCCTTGGCAGGGGGTGGAATGAGATGAGCTTTAAGGTTCCCTCCAACCCAGACCATTCTGCGATACTATGGAATTTAGGTTAGATATTAGGAAGAAGTTTTTCCCTGTGAGGGTGGTGAGACACAAACACAGGTTTCCCAGGGAGGCCGTGGCTGCCACAATGGGGCAGTGTTCAAAACCAGATTGGATAAAGCCTTGAGCAACCTAGGCTGGAGGTGTCCCTTCCCAGCGCAGTGAGTGGAACAAGATGACCTTTAAGGTCCCTCCCAACACAAACCATTCTGTGATTCTATGATTGTCAGCTTGGCTTGAGAAGTGATTTCATTTGATATACAGAACATCGATTTCCTTGCTGACGAATGGTTCTGAAGATGAGCTTTAAGAGTACCTCCAGCAGGTAAAACCCTTCTTCTTTGCCATTGCATGGGCTACTTTTTGTCCATCTAGCTTAGGGTTGGAAATTATAGACAAATATTAATAAACAGTAAGTGTCACAGTAAATATAAGGCTGACTTGTTTTCAACTATCACCTAACCTGAGAAGCTCACCATGAGCTGCAGTGTGAGCTCAGCCCAGAAAGCCAATTGAATCCTAGGCTGCATCAAAATGATTGTGGGCAGCAGGTCAAAAGAGGTGATTCTTCCCCTCTCCTCTCATGACACCCACCTGGAATACTGCACACAGTTTTGGTGTCCTCAACATAAGGACACAGAACTGTCAGAGCAAGTCCAGAGGAGGCCATGAAGTTGCTAAGAGGACTGGAGCATCTCCCCTATGAGGACAGGCTGAGGGAGTTGGGGCTCTTCAGCCTGGAGAAGAGAAGACTGTGTGGAGACTTCAGAGCAACTTTTCAAGGGCCTACAAGGAGCTGGAGAGGGACTCTATGTTAGGAACTGCAGTGATAGGACAAGGGATAATGGGTTCAAACTGAAGGAGGGGAAGGT
>NW_008683612.1:87517-105132 GCF_000695815.1 Acanthisitta chloris | reverse complement strand
AGTGTTCAAGGCCAGGCTGGATGAGGCCTTGAGCAACCTGATCTAGTGAGGAGGTGTCCCTGCCCATGGCAGGGGGTTGGAACTAAATGATCTGTAAGGTCCATTCCAATCTCTAAATTCTATCATTCTATGATTCTCTGCTATCTTGGAATCACAGAATGGATTGGGTTGGAAGAAACCTTAAAGCTCACTTCATTCCATGCCCTGTCATGGGCAGGGAGACCCTTCCACTAGACCAGGCTGCTTCAAGCCCTGTCCAACCTTGCCTGGAACACTGCCAGGCATGGAGCAGGCACAGCTTCTTTGGGCAGCTTATCTTATGCCAGAGCATCTCAATGGGGGCAAAATGAACACTCCAAACCTGACAGAAACAGCTGCAATTGATCAATAACCTAAGGAGAGGACAGCAAGCAAACCAGGATTTAATCTGCTTAGCGTATGGTGGTCACATTACAAAGATTTTTCCAGAACTTCTAACGATAATTTGGGGGGTTTGGATGAGATTTTCCCCCCTCCTGGACTCCATATATACATCCATACATACTACCAGGGTATATTTTTACAGTAAAAAAAAGCCTTCCTGAAGGTAAGCTACTTCTGGGGCAGAACAAAACCTTACCTTGTCCCCAAACTAACACATCCCAGTGTGAACAAGGACAACAGGTTCCTGTCCACGGGCGGCACGAGCCTGTCAGGAGCCCAAATCCCAGCTGCCTGGGCAGCAACCTGAACCTGCTTCAAAGCTCCTTTGGTACCTTTCTGAAGGAGCTTTTGAAGCAGCCACGCTACAGAAAGCAGGTGAGTACTTGCAAACACAGGGCAGTGAGGGCACCCCTTCCTTTGAAAGGGTGAATTCCCAACGGTGTGGAATTCAGCGCTGTTAGACCAACTGAAATAGCCCTCCTTCCTCCTACAGACAGGGATTAATCTCTGATTTCAAAAGCCTCTAAAATCGTGGAACAATATTAGTCCAGAGGTTCTTATGAACCATTTATTCCCACATACATCAACTTTTTTTTCCCCGTCAAATAAATGTGGAAGTGAAACTGGATAATTAGATCTAGGAAGAAGAAAAAGCAGCAGGGAGCTGAAATCTCCCACATAATCCCCTGGCTTGCCTTGATATGCTGCCCTTGCTCTCCCTCAGTGTCAGATCCATCAGAGCCCCAGTACCATGTTGGAAGAAGCATCCTGAGGAATGAGCAGCAGGATGTGCAGACATAGGAGGAGGTGTGTGTGGCCAGTGGCAGTGGTCTGGGGGAAGTGTGTGAGCAGCCACGTGTGAAAGAACCTTATGGAGAAGCTGCACTCTGCTCATCCCCACCACTAGGACATCCCCAGCCAAGTCCCTGCCCAGCAGCAGCCACCTCCATGATTTTTCACCTCAACATTTTGCAGGCAACTACTATCAATCCCCCAAACCCCATCAGAAACCACTGCTGATTACTCAGTGAGTTCACAGAGCACCTGTGGGTCACAGCTCACAGCTGGAGAACAACCCCAAGGTGGCACACAGAGACTTTCCACCTGCTCCACAACAGCAGGCAGAGAGAGAGAACCTTCACCAAAGGGGAGGGAAGCCCAGAGTCCTCTCCTCACCATCAAGGAAGTTGGGGCTGTTCAGCCTGGAGAAGACTTTGTGGAGAACTCACAGCAATTTTTCAATATCTGAAGGGCCTACAAGGAGCCAGAGAGGGACTCTGTGTTAGGAACTGCAGTGATAGGACAAGGGGTAACAGGTTCAAACTGAAGGAGGGAAAGTCTAGGTTGGATGTGAGGAAATTTTTTTTCCTGTGAGGTTGCTGAGACACTGGCACAGGTTGCCCAGGGACTTGGTGGCTGCCCCAACCCTGGCAGTGTTCAAGGCCAGGCTGGATAAGGCCGTGGGCAACCTGATCTAGTGAGGCGGTGCCCCTGCCCAGGGCAGAGGGTTGTGACTAGGTGATCTGTAAGGTCCATTTGAACCCCTAAATTCTATTAGTCAAAGTATTTGAGCAAAGGTTTATAAAGAAAGCAAGCTCATCCCATGAATTCTGCTTGAACAAGATCCATTTGGTTCATCTCAAGGATGGTAAAACATCACTCATGCACTGTTGACGGGATTAATGCCAAAACATCTGGGTGTTTATACCAAAGAGGTGTTTGAGACTACATCCCCAGCTCAGCACCATGGAAAAGCATCTCTCAGTTTAACAGCAAAGGAAGGAAAAGAGCAGCTCTGTCCCTCCCTTCTCACACACGGATCAGTCCCCCCACCCATCATGAGATTTGCCCACATAACATTAAACATAAAACAACATGCAGCCCCTGCTTTGAACATCCCCAAATTCAGCAAGGGAATGTTCAGGAGAAGCAAGGTTGAACAATAATCTTAATTTATTCCCTTTCTTCCCCTGAGCCAAAGACACAGCAATACTGGGAAGACAGAGACAGAGAGAGCAGCAGCAGCAAACAGATTATTGTACTCCTGAGTGAGATGTAGGTTGTGAGGGCTTTGTCTTGTTGTACTTCTACCAGCATCTAAGAAATTCAGAGGCACCAATTATGAGTGATACATTTTTGAAAGGAGAAAATGTTTCCCTTCCTCAGATTAATCCTTAACTTACACAAAAAAAGCAGATAGAAATAATTTCATTGCCGATGATGGAACTCCATTGTACTCAACTCAATTCCCTCCTAAAACCATATCACAAAAATGCTCTCAATATTCCTGTTTTCAAGTTAAAATGCTGACACAAGACAGAGGATTTTTAGGATATTCTCACGTTTTCACACCAGAGCAGAACTAACAAGAGTCAAACCTCTCCTTCCCTTGCTTCGCAGTGCAGATAAAAACATTTTGGTTTCCTACAAGATGCCATAGTTACCTTAAACAGAAATGCAGCATAAAAGCTCATTGACCACTCAGGTTTTTTGCACTTTACCATGACCAGGGCAGGATAACACATTAAAGAAAACATCCCAGGACATGATCAAGCAATTTCTTTTCTGAAGCTGTTTTTCAACACCATTACTCCAGCCATGCCTGAGACCAGGAACACCACCCCCCAAATCCACACATAACTTGTTTTTCCAGAGCAATACTTGCTACTACTTTTCCTTTCTTCTCTAAGGAGGATCTGCAGCAAGCTCCTAAAGATAATACTGATAAAACCCAGACACATCTATCACAGAATCCCAGTATGGTTTGGGTTGGAAGACACCTTAAAGACCATCTCGTTCCACCCCCTGCTATGGGCAGGGACACCTTCCACTAGCCCAGATAGCTCCAAGCCCCATCCAACCTGGCCTGGAACACTCCCAGGGATGGAGCAGCCACAGCTTCTCTGGGCAACCTGCGCCAGTGCCACACTACCCTCACAGACAAGAATTTCTTCCTGATATCCCATCTAACCCTGCCCTCTGTCAGTGGGAAGCCATTCCCTCTTGTCCTGGCACCCCAGCCCCTTGTCCAAAGTTCCGCCCCAGCTCTCTTGGAGCCCCTTCAGGCACTGGAAGGGGCTCTCAGGTCTCCCTGGAGCTTTCTCTTCCCCAGGCTGAACCCCTTCAGCTCTCTCAGCCTGAATTTCGTTACCATTCTGGAAATCAAAACTTAAGATGGGTAAAAAAGTTTAGCAGAGCCTCCAGTGAAAAAGCACCTGCATGACCACTGTGCCCACAGCCAATACTGCTGCTTGCACAAGGTCATGTTTTCTACCCCAGTCAGTCCTGTTCTTGGATCACTACACTCACAACCAGCCTGAGCTTTCCAGCATGAGGCAGGAATTCTCACAGCTCAAGTGCTGGAAGAATCACTGGACAAAGAAACTGCACTGCCTATCTCACAACCTGCCCACGTTAGACCAGCACAGCTCCCCAGTGATCCCTGGCTGACTGTTTGTCCAAAAGCATAGAGGTGAGCTATTAAAAATACTCAACATTGAGTCCAAACATAGAATCATAGAATTTAAGCGCTGGAATGGACCTTACAGATCATCTAGTCCCAAACCCCTGCCATGGGCAGGGACACCTCCTCACTAGATCAGGTTGCTCAAGGCCTCATCCAGCCTGGCCTTGAACACTGCCAGGGTCAAGGCAGCCACCACATCCCTGGACAACCTGTGCCAGTGTCTCACCACCCTCAAAGGAAAAAAACTTCTTTCTCCCATCCAACCTAGACTTTCCCTCCTTCAGTCTGAAACCATTACCCCTTGTCCTATCACTGCAGTTCCTAACACAGAGTCCCTCTCTGGCTCTTTGTAGGCCCTTCAGATATTGAAAAGTTGCTATGAGGTCTCCACGCAAGACAACAAACAAAAATTCTTGCTCTACAAACAGCAAGAATTCCCTAAATCCTGAATCAGTCTACTATACCTTACAAAAAAGCCTCATTCACCTGGGGAAAAACAGTCAGAGCACATCAGACTCTACCATCAGGTTCCCCAAGCTATTAACCACCACCACCCTTTGGCCTGAAATACCTCAAAAAGAAGTGTTAAACTTAACTAGCAACAAAATCAACACCAAAGTAAGAGAATAAAAGGCTCAAACCCATTCCGTTCACAACCTTGGCCAGTGATCCACTGCTGACTACTCTTGTGCAGAGCCACAAAATTCAGCTCAGCACACAGAGACAGAACAGGGAGTGAAACCTGCAAGTTGACCTGTGTGAACACAGTAATTTCAAGATGAGAATCTCTCTGAGGGTTTGGACAGACATGTTTGGGAGCGCACGCAGGGAAGAGAGATTCCTCAGAATCTCATACCTGGCAAACAACCATCTCCCATTTTTTCCCAACACAATGTCTCTACCTCCTTAAAAGTTTCCTTCCCCAGATATACATTTAAGTCCACAAAAATCCAGGTTAGGTCACAGCCCCCACCCTTAACCTACTGGAGTTGTTTTGAATAAACTTCGTTTACATCTTTCCAACTTGCATTACCAGAAGTGCTTAGATCTTCTGGAAGATCTCTTCCTTAATGTAAAAGGACCTGAAGGCATTTTGGAAGGCAACAGAGAAGGGAAAGTTGGGGTTTGGGAAGATTTGAGCTGCTACCTGCAAAGCAGATAATCCTTCTGATATCCTATCATCCCTGGTGTAAATATCTATGTGTTTGCATCTGGAAACAAAATACTTTTGGAAGAGAGAAGGGGAAAACAAGAAAGCCAACAGTGGATTGTTCTCCACAGAACTGCATGTACTGTGAGCAAAACTTTGGTTTCCATCACTTGAAGTGCTGCGACTGTGAGCTCTAAGACCTTGCTCAGCTCCACAAGGAGCAGTCAATCTCCAGGACAAACACCAGAAGGACAAGACCCAAGAGATGCCGCAGCAGGATCATTAGAAGAGGGAGAACAGCAAATAGCCCAGAGCCCAGCACGACACACTTTGATCAGCCTTTGCTTGGCTCCTCGTTTCCACACAAGATTTCTCCTTAATGAGAGCAGCAACACAAAAACCTCCTTGGCTTCCCAGTGCTCCTTTTGGGCTGTGAGAGGACTCCAAATTTAAGTGCTGCTTTGTTCTCTTGTCCTCTCCTTCCTAAGGAAAACCAAGCAGCTCCCACCAGGCTGGGTTCTCCTTAGCCCCCTGCCAAGGGGGAGAGCTATTTAAGACTCCCAAGGCTGCTGTGCTCAATTCCCAAATCCCACTCTCTCAGCCTGGGAAAGCAGAGGTGTGCAAGTCCTAACAGACTTTGTTCCAGCATTTTGCATTTGCATTGTGCTCTCCCACTTGCAAGATGGAGCTGCAGAACATTTTCCTGCCTCCCCAGAAGGTTTAATAAGACATTTCTCCTTACCAGAACTGGGCATGTGGTTCACTCGAGGTGGATTCAACAGCTCGACTGGCTGGTCTCTGCCAGAAAGCCCATCTGGAAAGAGG
Organism: Acanthisitta chloris; assembly: GCF_000695815.1. Taxonomy (NCBI): domain Eukaryota; kingdom Metazoa; phylum Chordata; class Aves; order Passeriformes; family Acanthisittidae; genus Acanthisitta; species Acanthisitta chloris. Next base: position 99,268 of record NW_008683612.1, on the reverse strand, counting down.
GAAAGAAAGAAAATCACATCAACACTTTGGGTAGCTAAGCTATTTTTAGCTATTCCAAGCAGAAAAAAAAAAAAAAAAGATCACTAACCAATTATCAATTCAGAGCAGAAACACAAGTAGTATAAATCAATGAAAACAAGAACATTCCCAGGACAGCAAAAGCAGAAAATAAAAGAGACTGTATCCTGAATTATGCTCAGGTTTTCCTGGTCTTTCAATCCACGACTGGTACTGATCCCAAAACAAGGAAAGAGGCATGTTGGCTTATAAACCTTACCCAACAGTAACTAAACTGCAGTTCCCTCCTTGCTGAGAGAGCTGTGTTAAGACAGAGATGCAGCCCCACGAAGCAAAGTTGAGGAATGGCTGGAATATGCCAGGGAGATATTAAGGAATACTGACAAATCACTGCAGGAGATTAAAATGCAGAGACATGCATAACAAGCCCCATTTTGCATAAGTTTGGATTTCAGAAAGGCATTAAAAACATACTTTGTAAATGAGATGCAGAAATCCATCTTGCTGAAGCAGTTCTCTGTTTAAAATATTTCCAAGATTGTATCTTGGATCCAGGTAGAGTTAAACAGAGCAACACCATCCCCACTGCTAGACACTGCCAGACCTGATTTTCTAGTCCCCCATTCCCCTCCCAGCTGCACCCCTCTAATAAAAGTTGAAGCAAAAAATGCTAAATTATGTTTTCAGTATAGTCATGAACACTCGAATACAGAAAATTTATCTCCAACCTATTTGCCAGTTCGTCTCAGTCTTCTCCTCTAACACCTTTCTGTGCTGCAGCTCTGATAGGATCAAGCCAAACCCTGTCTGAAGACATCAAAGAAGCCACCCCATCTCTCTCAGGCAAAGGACAGGGTTAGAAAAGTGTTAAGATTTCTTTTCCTCTCCCTGTTTCATTTGCTTTTTTCTGGAAAGAAAGCACAGTTGGCATTTCATCTCCAGTGACCATACCCAAGGAGCAGCTTCAGGCATTGCGTCAATAACTTAAAACATGACCATGCCAAGTTCTCCTAGTCAAACAGCTCTGATGGATTATTCACATCATAGTTTGGGGGGGTTGCTTTGCTGCTTCAGAGCCAGAGAGAGACTGGGCTGGCTGTACTGGAGTGGCCAACCTGGAGTAGTGGAGGGATGATGCTTGATCATGTGAGCTTCACCTGCATGAGCAGCAGAGAACAGCAAGAAACAAGGAGACAACCAGATCGAAGGAGCATAGTGCAATATCACTACTTTAAATACCACTCAGCCATCAACCCCTCCAGGCTCACGGGACGGCACTGCCCTTGGAACGCCACAGTTTTCCTGGGGAGAGGAGTATTTCTGGCATCTCTGCTGAGCTGTTTCAGACAGTAGATGATAAACTCACCATGAGCTGCAATGTGAGCTCAGCCCAGAAAGCCAATCCAATCCTGAGCTGCATCCAAAGGAGTGTGGGCAGCAGGTCAAAAGAGGTGATTCTTCCCCTATACTCTGCTCGTGAGACCCACCTGGAATACCGCACACAGTTCTGGTGTCCTCAATATAAGAAGGACACGGAACTGTCAGAGCAAGTTCAGAGGAGGCCACAAAGTTGCTAAGAGGACTGGAGCATCTCCCCTATGAGGACAGGCTGAGGGAGCTGGGGCTGTTCATCACCATCCCTGGAGGTTTTCAAGATGAGACTGGATGTGGCACTTAGTGCCACGGTCTAGTAACCATGGTGGGGTTGGACTTGATCTTGGAGATCTTTTCCAGCACAGCTGATTTTATGATTCTATGAATCTATGATTCTATGATCTGTTATAACTTAGAGACAGGTATATCATGTTTTGAAAGTTTAGAAAGTGTCTTGGACATGGTAGCTGCCCCAACCCTGGCAGTGTTCAAGGACAGGCTGGATGAAGCCTTGAGCAACCTGATCTAGTGAGGAGGTGTCCCTGCCCATGGCAGGGGTTTGGGACTAGATGACCTGTAAGGTTCATTCCAACCGCTATATTCTACTATTCTATGAAGATAGGCCTTCAGAGAAGGACCCAGGTACAAAACAGAACCTTGCACCAGCACCCAGGAGCTGTCCGAGACAAATCTGAGTCACTTTGAGGGATTTTTCAGCCTTGTTTAATTCTAAGAAATAAAGTGCCTGTGTTTTTAAACTCCTTTAAAAGGAACTGAGTAACAGATTAAGTGCAGATGAACATTTAATGTCCTTTAAAGCACTGACACCTGAAACACAAAGTTAAACCAAACTGTCTAAGACTGAGCATGTATTTGCTATATTGGGTGATGAACAAATAAACTACTACTGGAAGTGAAAAAACATACGAACAAGGAAGTCATTTATCAGGAGTTATTTGCATAAGACACCTCTTCTTCTATGCTACCAGCATGGACAAAAGAAGGTTAAAGTGTCCCTCTACTCTGGACTCCTGAGACCTCACCCAAGTGCTGCATTCAGCTCTGCAGTATCCAGCACAAGAAGGACATAGAGCTGTTGGAGCAAGTCCAGAGGAGCACACAGAGATGCTCCAAGGGCTGGAGCCCCTCTGCTCTGGAGACAGGCAGAGAGAGTTGGGGGTGTTCAGCCTGGGGAAGAGAAGGCTCTGGGGAGAACTTAGAGCCCCTTTCAATGCATAAAGGGGCTTAAAAGAAGAGGGAGCGTGACCTTTTATGGAGGCAGATAGTGATAGGACAAGGTGGAAACAGTTTTGAACTAAAAGAGGAGAGATTTAGTTTAGATGTTAGACATTCTTTACTGGAAGGGCAGTGAAGCACCAGCACAGGTTGCCCAGAGAAGCTCTGGCTGCCCTATCCCCGGAAACGTTCAAGGCCAGGTTAGATAGGGACTTGGAGGAACCTGCTCTGGTGGAAGGTGTCCCAGCCCATGGCAGGGGGTTGAACCTAGACAGTCTTTAAGGTGCCTTCCAACCCATTCTGTGAACCTTAACAAAACCAAGAACCCACTCTGCTAAATCACAATGAAAAGAAACTGATCTGGAGGGATCCAAGCCCAAGAAGAATGTTTTCAGCCACTGCTGCACTGGGATTTCTTACCATCATCACTGGAGGTGCTTCTGCAGTTCCCAAAACATGGACAGGGATGGGAAGCAGCTTGGATTGCCCCCATGGCCAGGCAAAGCCAGTGCAAAGAGCTCAAGCCATGCAATCAGGGTTTGACTCTCTTACAAGCCACAAACCCTGGTTTGAATACTGAGATAGAGCAGATTATCTATAAGATATTTTCAAGCTCTCTACTAGCCAAAATTTTCCTAATATACTAAAAAATATTGTCAAGAAAACATCCTCTTGAATTTGTTCTGTAGGAATCAATCCCCCAAAATCCACAACAAACTGCACTGTCCATCGAGCCTTGAAGGGAAGCAGACACCAGCCTGTTTGATTTATGGCTTGAGTTAGGGAACGTTTAGGGTAGCTTAATTTCCAGATGGGTATTTCTACTCATTAATTAATAAGATGAAGCCATAATTCATTGCTGGAAACCTGAACACTTTGTTTTTATCTTCATCTGTTCCGAAGAGTTGTTTAAGTTACTTAAAAAACATAGCCAGGGCAGGTTTGGAAGTAGTTGGGTTTGCCGGATTTAAACACATGGAAAACAGCAAAACAAAGGTTACAGTTTGCTCAAGAACAAGACAGAAACATGATGGATTAAAAACCCTCAGGAAAAGACGAAGCAGCAAAATGAACAACATCACAGAATCTGAGAATGGAAAAGACCTCTAAGATCATCAAGTACATCCAGGGCAAAATCAAACCAGATGAGGAGAGGGAAATATGACTTTACTACTTAAAAAAAAAACAAGGGAAAAAGAAAAGAGAAAAAATTAAGAAAAGCAGAAGGTTTAAATATTCAATGAGGTATTAGAGAAAGCTAAGCAGCCTGAGTATAATTAATTCAGAGTTTAGAAATGCAGGGCAGAACTGGGAACAAAGAGGTTATTTAAATAGTTTTCCATGTATTCAGATCTTTCAACCTGATGCAAATCACCCTGGCCTACTTGAATTCCTGGAGTGAAGCAATGAACAACTGAAAATCATCTTTAAAGAATACCCAGAGCACAGGGAAAGTTCTACAGAGATGCACGAGTAAAACTGCAAGACAGGCAGGGAGAAAGGCAGGAGCAAGAGGCAGAGAAAACCAGCATTATTGACTCAGGTTTGTCCCTTTGGAGCCCAAAATTCAGAATTCAACTAGACAGAAAATAGATGTGAGGTGCAGTGACAAATGAGAAAAACCCTCCCCCCTTGGTGATAGTCAAAAGTACAACTACGAAAGAGAAATACCCGGCAAAGCAAGGCCAGAAGAAGGAAAAGCCCAAGGACTTTACAAAGCAGACCCTGTTCAGTGGTGATGCAGAGGATCTGAGTCCACTCTCAGTTGTGTTAGCAGATACACATGCAAAGTCATTACTCAGGGATGTCACAGCCTCTGTGGCCAAAGTTTGATTCACCACCTGAAGATGAATTGTGCGCAATCAAGGAGAAACCCCTGAGAAAAGATGTTCAAAAATGAGATAGAGGAGCTGAAGAATGCAGTTTTTCCAGCATCAGCCTGTTCTCTGGTGAGGGAAAATAATACAGTGGTACTGAGACTTTTTGAGGATGAGCAATTTTCTGCTAACACAGAGAGTTTGAGTCCACTCGACCAATTTCTGATCTCCTTTAGTCATAAACTATCTGGTCAACACCTGACTGAACATCAGCAATCAGGCACATCTGAGAAGGCAGGGGATTTACTCACAAGGTGCTGAGGCACTGGCACAGGGTGCCCAGAGAAGCTGCGGCTGCCCCATCCCAAGGCCAGGGTGGACAGCACGTGGAGCAACCTGGTCTAGTGGAAGGTGTCCCTGCCCATGCAGGAGGTAGAGCAAGATGAGCTTTAATGTCCCTTCCAACCCAAATTAGTCTGTGATTCTGTCTTACAGGGAATGGTGATAAACCAAATTCACCATCACTGAACCACTCACAAGGCAGTTCCCAGACTATCTGGCTATTTTTACCTCAGGAAGATGCAGCTCACAACTTGCCCCCCGTGCCCTCACAGCCAAAATAGAAAGAAGCTGTAATTTCTCAGTGCCCAATCAATAAAAAGCCTGAGGCAAAACAAGGCATCTGACAGCAAGCCCAGGATAAACAGCCATCCGCTGGCATCTGAGAGCCCATCTCAACCACATCCTTCCAAGAGTATGCATCCACATTTAAAATTCAGCTGAAGGAAAGCGGATGTTTCCGGATCAATGACTCCTGAATTTGTCATCAAGCAGACAATTATCTTGTTGTCCTCAGTGCTTTCTAGTAAAACAATTGTGAACCTGTCTCACAAGAAAAGAGAGCCATTCCCTTCTTTCCAACCATGCCACCTTCCCCCCTGCCTCAAGGGACAACCAAACTAAACTTCAACTCAACAACGCTGCACTTCACATAACACCTTGAAGAAAGAGTCAGCCTCATTGTTCTCTTCAAGAGATGAGCCCGTGTGTGCTTGGCCAGAGTTACCTTCGATTCCTGAACAAGGAGGAGTGTTGCACTGCATGGTAGGAACAGGCTCTTGGAGGCAAGGCCCTGGCTCCTCACAGCCTGTACTTCACATCCCACATTTCTGCTTGCATCATGCAGAGGTCTGAGCATGCAGATTGGATTGTTTGGGGGGGATATATCTTAAACTCCACCCAAAATACCCTTCAGTTCACCTAACACAGTCCAGCCACTAATGAGGAATGGTGTCTGGAGGAAACTTCAAAACAACCCCTACATCAGTGTCACCTGCACAGAGGTGATCCTCTGTACCTGCCATCGCAGTCACGAGCAGGTCATCTTTTTCCCCATCCCTGGAAGTGTTCCGGGCCAGGTTGGATAGGGCTTGGAGCAACCTGGGCTAGTGGAAGGTGTCCCTGCCCCTGGCCGAGGGCGGAACAAGATGGGCTCCAAGGGCCTTCTAACGCAAACTGCTCTGGGATTCTAAGACTGTTGCCTCCCTCTTCCCCCAGCTCCTGCTCTCTGAGGAAGGCTGCCAAGTGCTCTACAAGCCAGCACAAGCCTCATCTCTTGCAATCAGTCTGTTTATGGAGAGGTCACCCCTGCCCCAGACGAGAGCTCCTCACTGCCCAGGAGTTATGTGCTGTCTCCATTACATGTGCAAGCTCACAGCAATTTCATGGATGTATTCCAAGCACAAGAAGATGTATTTTTTCCCCTATGCTATCAGTATTTATGTCCCACAGTCACACTATAAAAAGCATCTTGCATTTTATACACTAGTAGAGGGAACAACATGCAAACAGTTTGTATCTGTGTTACTTCCTGGCAGGATTTGGGGAGGGTCAGTGAGTGGCTCTGGCTAAATATTGCTGGATTTCTAAAACCAGATCATGTACTAACCTTGCAGCCTTGGGATACCAAGCAGCTAAAACTGAAGGGCTGGGGAATAAAAAGTCTCCACACCTGACCCTTAAGCACAGTCCACTAGAACATCCTGACTTGCACATCAAGGGCTACAGAGTGTGACAACAAATTAGTAATGAGAACAGTAATTATCATAGACAGATTATTTATTTGTCTACTCACTCAAAATTTACAGAGGGGGGAAAAAAACCCTTCAACATTTACAAGAAAGCAATTAGGGCAGCAAATGGATTATTTCTCTTTAAACCTATGAGAAAATGCTCAGTGCATATTTCCTCTCTAATTTGTCTGCACTCAAGGATCTATTTTTGGAAGTCTCCCTAGACTGTATTGTAGCACCACATGTACTGTAATGGCATTTTAATTAGCCCAGAGAGCTGGAAGATGCACTCTGCATCCGAAAGAGAAGCAGCCTAACAAAATGAGAGCATCCTTCTCTTCCCTTCTTGGACATTTACAGCAGCTATCAAGCCGAAACACCAATTATGGTTTCGACTGGAACCGACTGCGACTGCTATAAAAACACAGCGCATCACACCAGCCTATAGAATTCAACAACAACAAAGCCTGGATTTAAGCAGTATTTACTCATACTTTAAGGTGGATGGTAAAAATAAAATTCTGCAGCTATGCACAGGCAGAACAGGGGACAGAAGGAGAGGAGACAATTAAGGAAAAGATGCATCTATTAGAGTTGGCTTTAAATATAGAATCATAGAATCAACTGAGTTGGAAAGACCTCCAAGATCATCAAGTCCAACCCTACCACAGTTACTAGACCATGGCTCTAAGTGCCACATCCAGTCTCATCTTAAAATCCTCCAGGGACAGTGACTCTACCACCTCCCTGGGCAGCCCATTCCAATACCTGATTACTCTCTCCATAAAAAAATCTCTTCCTAATATCTAACCTAAACCTTCCCTGGTAGAGCTTGAGTCTGTGCCTTCTTGTCCTCCTGCTGGTTGCCTGGGAGAATAGACTGACTCCCACCTGACTAAAACCTCACCAGCTTCGTTGCTCTTCTCTGGACCTGCTCCAGCACTTCAATATTCCTCCTGAACTGAGGGGCCCAGAACTGAGCAGGAATTATAGGTTTGGGCCATGAAGTGTTATCAAGACACCCATTTAGATCAAAGTGAATTCAATCCTGTTTGTATGGGTTTGTTTTGGGAATTTTTTGATTGTTATGACAACTACTACTCCATCTAATATGCAAGTGAGCCACCCTGTATTGCCAGTGAGTGACAGAACACACAACCATCACCAGCATGATCCTTGTATAGAGACCTACTTTGCCATGATTTTGACTTCTTGCTTTGGATGCAGTAGAAACTAGGTCAGGCTGATGTCCACCTCAGTTACAGAAGAGGCTGACACATCTGGAACTGCAAACCTCCATCATGTCCTTGATAACTCAGATTAATCCAGAGACATTCTAAGGTCCAGATGACAGGTGGGGCATTCCACTGAAGTCAGCAGCACACCACAGCACTCAGCACCTCACAACAGAGAACTAGGATGGGTTTCAAGCTTTCCTTTGCATTAAAATCCACAGGAACATTTCACAGGAGGCTGAAGACACTCTGGCATAATGTCTACAAGAGCTTGATACTGCTCTCCTACCCCAAACCTGCTAAATGCAAGTCCAACAGTTCCCAGTTTGGTTAACATCAAGGTAAAAGCCCTGTACTTAGCACTGGTGAGGCCACACCTTGAATCCTGTGCTCAGTCCTGGGCCCCTCAGTGCAGGAGGGATATTGAGGTGCTGGAGCAGGTCCAGAGAAGAGCAACGAGGCTGGTGAAGGGACTTGAGCACAAGTGCCATGAGGAGAGGCTGAGGGAGCTGGGGCTGTTTAGCCTGGAGAAGAGAAGGCTCAGTGGAGACCTTATCACCCTCTGCAACTCCCTGACAGGAGGTTGGAGTCAGGTGGGGGTTTGTTTCTTCTCCCAGGCAACCAGCAGGAGGACAAGAGGGCACAGACTCAAGCTCTGCCAGGGGAGGTTTAGGTTAAGATACTAGGAAGAGATTTTTCACAGAGTGAGTGATCAGGCATTGGAATGGGCTGCCCAGGGAGGTGGTGGATTCGCCATCCGTGGAGGCTTTGAAGATGAGACTGGATGTGGCACTTGGTGCCATGGTCTAGTAACCACAATAGGGTTGGACTTCATGATCTTGGAGGTCTTTTCTAACCCAGCTGATTCATGATTCTATGATCCCATGATTGTAAAAACCATCAAGACCAGGTTGGATGGGGCTTGGAGCAACCTGGTCTAGTGAGTGGCACCCCTGCCCATGGCAGTGGGGTGGAACTGGATGGTCTGTAAGGTCCCTTTCAACTCAACCCATTCTGAGATTCTAATTCTCAGCACCAGTTAATAAGAAAAACAACCTTTAATGTATTACTAGAAGTTATCCTAGAAGCCAGAATACCTAAGACGCCATTAAAACAGGAAACTGAGGTCCTCAAGGTGCTGACAGACTGACACCCAAATGACAAGACACTACTTTTCAAATTCCAAACCCTAAAAGCATTGTTCCACTTCCTATGCCATTATTTTCCTTACTTCCTCACAGTGGGAGGATAAAGCGACTCCTACTAAACATGACAATCTTCAGTCTCTTCAGCAGACTCTGATGACTTCATCCACACAAAACTTAAAAGATGTGTCATTTTGGAAATCCACAGAAATAAAATAATCCTTTACATGTGAATGCAAGGAATCTAAGGGTCGGAGATATCCACCCATTAGATCCAAGAGATAACGCTCACTGCACATCGATTACAGCAAGAGGGAAGAGCTGCCCATTTCAGGAGACTTGCTTCCCCCTGTGGGCAAGGAAATCCAGAACGCCCTGCAGTCAAGACTTTCCACAGCCCCCTAGCCAGAGAATCCAGGGAAAAAAACTAAAATACAAAGGAAAGAATTACCACATTAAAGAAGCAGCATGTATAGCACACTTCTGATGCTTATTTCTCCTTTAAAGCCAAAAATATCCACATTTAATGCTGGTTTTCATTCCATTTTTCTATAACCAGTTTCAAAATCAGCTCATTTGCACATAGAAAATAACTGCAATTCCAATTAGGGACAAGCTTAAGCAGAGATCTGCAACGTCCTGATCACTCATCGCACCTCAGTAGCTGAGATATGACCCAGTCTTGCTCAGGCAAGAAATCCACTTGCTCCCATCCAACACCAAACACCCACCTGGCAAACACAGCCTACCACGAAGGTGTACGGAACACCAGGGTCCCAGTTGTTCCCAAACGTGCTCTGACTCGCACAGGAGGAGCCAGTTCAGGCTCCACTGAGGTTCAACATCTTCGTGTGCGATCTCCTCCTGCTTGCAGCTGCTGGTCAGTCTGAGTACTGGATGGATTGACCTCTCCAGTTTCATGCAGGAAAGGCTGATACCTGATCCACCCTCAGAGGCACCACACAGTGAGTGACACTCACAGTCCCAGTGCTGTGTCACAGCCCAGGCTCAATTCCAGGCTGAGCTTATACCATCATTCCCTGCAGTCTCTCTGCTGGGGCCAGCATCAGAAGGTCTCTGGTGGTGGGCAGCCAACACCTCCTCCTTCCTAGTGTTACATCAAGCCCCAACAGGACAGCACCGGGGTTCCATTACCACCAAGTCCCTGTCTCCCTAGAGTGCTGGGAGACTCAGGATGGAATCTGCAGGATCCAATATGTCCAGATGTTAAATCCATCTCAGATGAAATGTCGAATACAGAATCAACCTGGTATTTGCACAGCACTTCCCTGTTACCCCAACCCTACCCGATACAGAGTCAAATTTTCGATATCTGAAGGGCCTACAAGGAGCTAGAGAGGGACTCTGTGTTAGTAACTGCAGTGACAGGACAAGGGGAAATAGGTTCAAACTGAAGGAGGGGACATCTGGGTTGAATGTGAGAGAAATGTTTTTTCCTGTGAGGTTGGTGAGACATTGGCACAGGTTGCCCAGGGATGTGGTGGCTGTCCCAACCCTGGCAGTGTTCAAGGCCAGGCTGGATGAAGCCTTGAGCAACCTGATCTAGTGAGGAGGTGTCCCTGCCCATGGCAGGGGGTTGGGATGGGATGATCTGTAAGGTCCATTCCAACCCCTCAATTCTATGAACCACTATCAACAACAGGCAACAGGAAAAATGTCCCAGCCTACCTGTTCCTGATATCATTCCTTGATCACAGGGCTGGGGTAAGGAAGGACATCTTTGCTATGGAGACAGGGTAAGAGAGCTGCAGTTATTCAGCCTGGAGAGAAGGCAGCACCAGGGAGACCTCAGAGCCCCTTCCTAAAGGGGATCCAAGGGAGCTGGAGAGGGACTTTGGACAAGGGTTTGGAATGACAGGACAAGGAGGAATGGCCTTAAGCTGAAGGAGGGTAGGTTTGGATTGGATATTAGGAAGAAATTTTTCCCTGTGAGGGTGCTGAGGCACTGGTACAGGCTGCCCAGAGAAGCTGTGGCTGCTCCATCCCTGTCAGTGTTCCAGGCCAGGTTGGATGGGGCTTGGAGCAACCTGGGCTAGTAGGAAGCATCCCTGCCCATGGCAGGGGATGGGACTGGGTGAACTTTAAGGCCACTTCCAACCCAAACCACACAGTGATTCTGTGATCTCATGGTAACTGTCATTATCGACACTTACATTATCATGTGTCAATTATGTACAGACTTCTAAAATTTGGACTTCAGATATTTTTAAATTCTGGAGGAAAAAAAAACCCCAACACACTACCATTTCAAAGCATCTAAAAGTAGATTCCACTTTAACAGACTTGGTGGAACAGCAATTTCCCCACTTATGACAAGGGAGCTGAGACTCCGCTCTCTTCATGACTATAAATATATTCATAGATATTTTCCCTGGCATGAAGCACTTCAGTTTTAAAGGCAAGAGATTCATCAACTCTTCTGGATAGCTTCATCCTTACTGCTTTGCTTCTGTCAGTGAGCACACGCTCCTGGCAGGAGTGGAGGAGGGCACAATCTGCCACCATCTGCAGGGTGCTATCCATCTGAAAAGGTGACTGTCCTCAAGAAATTAGCATAGTCCAAGCATTTAACTTCACTCTGGAATATTATGTTCAACCAGCAGACTTTTCCCAGAGCCATCCTGCAAAATGCTGGCGTTGGGATTGGTTTTTGCAGTTTTAATGTAGGATTTTATCAAAAGGGGATAAAATTTTCCATCCTTCTTGGGAGGTGAACAGGATAAAGGCAATATTCCACAATCCCAGCTACATATTTCGACAGGAGGAAAGTATTACCAATGTGAGGTGCTTAATCTGCTGAAACAGATCCCACAAACTTCAGCACACTAAAAAT
>NW_008683612.1:84886-87467 GCF_000695815.1 Acanthisitta chloris | reverse complement strand
GGTGCTGCTGGCACCCATCCACTTCCCAATCACCCTTCATTCAGAACACACCAGTCCCCACTGGATAACTACAAACTCATAGATATAATGTCCCTTTTATCCAAACTAATATTTCAGTAGGTTTTTAAAAACTGATTGCTGATACAAGAATGAAGTGAGGAAAGACGGGGGGGAAAAACAAAACCACCTTGAAATTATCTGCAATTGTCAGCAGCAAGAGAGCCACGAAGCACGTTTTTCCAGGCAGGAGAGAAGGTTCAATAACCTGCTTGATTTTCCCTTCTCTCTGGTTGAATAAACTGTCAGGAAGAAATACAGCTGATAGCCTGGCTCTTCTACAGCTTCAAACGAGACTCCAGCTCCTGCCCACACGCTCACAGGACATGATGTTCAAGCTAATGAGATACCACAGGAAGAAAAGGCTTTTCTCATTCCAAGAGGAACAAACTGTATGTTATAGGAACCAAACAGCATGGACTTCCTTCCTTACCCCCAGCCCTGTTGTTAGCTAGCACACATACTAAGTAAGACTCATCCACCAAAAGCATGACTCAGGCCAGGCTTAGGCTGGATATTAGGGCAAGGTTCTCCCCGCAGAAGTGTTTGGGCCTGGAACAGGTTTAGGTTGGATATCAGGACAAAGTTCTTCCCCCAGAGGTGTTTGGGCACTGGAACAGCTCCCCAGGGCAGTGGTCACTGTCCCCAAGGAATGTTTGGACAATACTCTCAGACACATGATGCGATTGTTGGGGCGTCATGTGCAGGGCCTGGAGTTGGACTAGATAATCCCTGTAGGTCCCTTCCAGCTCAGGAGATTCCATGATTCTATGAACTATTTCCAAAGCAGGCTGCACCCAAGGGTTCTGCACAAAAGGGAAGTGATAATAATTACTCAGCAACCCATGACACTAATGCTAACCCAAGACAAAATTCCTGAACGAAGCAGAGGGCAGGCAGAAAAGAGGCAAAGGAAACTGGTGCTTGGAGCCTTCCCTGGACACTGCTGGCAATGGGAATCATCCAGGATTTCACTGCTAAGCAGATGCCTTTGCACCTTAGAAGCTGCAGCTTCTTGAGCACATGGCAAAACTGGAAAGAGCAGAAGGAAAAGAAGGGACAATTTTTCATTGAGGAAAATAAATACAGAATCCTGGAAACAGGATGGTCATCAAACAGATCAGGGCTTGAGTCTGATGGAGCTGCAGGGTCCCAGGTGGCTGTCAGACTGCAAGGATTCCAGTCTCAACCTTTCACAGAGCTCCATCAAGCCTTTCTTCCTGCACTTTGGCCATACCAATCCCATGCAGCGCTCCAGGCTGGGGACAGAGTGGTTGGAGAGCAGCCAGGCAGAAAGGGATCTGGGAGTTTGATAGATAGAAAGCTGAACATGAGCCAGCAGTGTGCTCAGGTGGCCAAGAAGGCCAATGGCATCCTGGCCTGGATCAGGAACAGCTGATACAATCACCTCCCTGGTCAGCAGGACCAGGGAGGTGATTGTGCCCTGGAATTGGTACTGGTGAGGCCACACCTTGAGTACTGTGTGCAGGTCTGGGCCCCACAGTTCAGGAAGGAGACTGAAGTGCTGGAGCAGGTCCAGAGAAGAGCAACGAGGCTGGTGAAGGGACTCAAGCACAAGTGCCATGAGGAGAGGCTGAGGGAGCTGGAGGTGTTCAGCCTGGAGAAGAGGAGGCTCAGCAGAGACCTTATCAACAACTCTACAACTCCCTGAAAGGAGGTTGGAGTCAGGTGGGGGTTGGTCTCTTCTCCCAGGCAACCAGCAGGAGGACAAGAGGGCACAGACTCAAGCTCTGCCAGGGGAGGTTTAGGTTAGATATTAGGAAGAGATTTTTTTTGTGGAGAGAGTGATCAGGCATTGGAATGGGCTGCCCAGGGAGGTGGTAGATTCACCATTCCTGGAGGTTTTGAAGATGAGACCGGATGTGGCACTTAGTGCCATGGTCTAGTAACCACGGTAGGGTTGGACTTGATGATCTTTGAAGTCTCTTCCAACCCAGCCCATTCTATGCTTCTATGAAAACAAGAGCCAAAATACTGGGAGAAAACCCCACGTCCAGGCCTAGCTAGACTGGCTCTGAAAGCAAATGCCTTGTTTTCCTTCCACCTGTTACCCAGGTTATCCATTAAGTCAAATCTTCATCCTGAGAACTTGCATTTAAATATAGATTTGGAGTACAGCAGGCAGGGACACATTTCAGCTCATCCTGCTGGATGAGGGTACGAGCCAGCGGCCAACTCACCCACACGCATCTGCCAGGCTAAGCCTCAGCAGCTCTGCTTCCCAAGCACTTGTTTTCCTTCCACCTGTTACCCAGGTTATCCATTAAGTCAAATCTTCATCCTGAGAACTTGCATTTAAATATAGATTTGGAGTACAGCAGGCAGGGACACATTTCAGCTCATCCTGCTGGATGAGGGTACGAGCCAGCGGCCAACTCACCCACACGCATCTGCCAGGCTAAGCCTCAGCAGCTCTGCTTCCCAAGCATCATCCCAGAAGAGAAGAGTTTGGGTTGGAAGGGACCTTAAAGCTCATCCAGTTCCACTCTCTCTGCCATGGGCA
>NW_008683612.1:80149-84838 GCF_000695815.1 Acanthisitta chloris | reverse complement strand
GGAACACTTCCAGGGATGGGGCAGCTACAGCTTCTCTGGGCAACCTGTACCAGTGCCTCACCACCCTCACAGGGAAAAATTCTTCCTAACATCTAAATTCAATCTGCCATCTTTCAGGGTAGAAAACTCATCCTCGCAGTACCATCTCCACATCCAAGCCCATTACTGTAACAGCATAAAACGCGTTGCTCACCAGTGAGAAGTCCTTTTCATCCAATATTTTAACAATCCCAGCTGAGGCGACTATCATAGAATCACAGAATTTAGGAATTGGAATGCACCTTACAGATCATCCAGACCCAACCCCCTGCCATGGGCAGGGACACCTCCTCACTAGATCAGGTTGCTCGAGGCCTCATCCAGCCTGGCCTTGAACACTGCCAGGGTTGGGGCAGCCACCACATCCCTGGGCAACCTGTGCCAGTGTCTCACACCACCCTGACAGGAAAAAAAACTTCTTTCTCCCATCCAACCTAGACTTTCCCTCCTTCAGTCTGAAACCATTACCCCTTGTCCTGTCACTGCAGTTACTAACACAGAGTCCCTTTCCAGCTCCTTGTAGGCCCTTCAGATATTGAAAAGTTGCTCTGAGGTCTCCACACAACCTTCTCTTCTCCAGGCTGAACAGCTCCAACTCCCTCAGCCTGTCTGCATAGGGGAGATGCTCCAGTCCTCTTAGCAGCTTCGTGGCCTCTTCTGGATTTGGTCCAACAGTTCTATGTCCTTCTTATGTTGAAGGCAACAGAACTTTGCTTATGAGCAGCCTAAACTGCAATTCACCCTAAAACCATTGCAGACAGCAACCACAGAATGCCACCCTTGCCTCACATAAAGGAACAAAGACAAGTTTTCTTCTTACTTTGCTCTTATTTCAAGCAGGTGCCCATAAAAATCGAAGAAATCTGTGTACAAAATTTGGACAGTTATTCCTGTGCAGACCTTCACGACAAAGTAGTTGCTACCAGAAACACTCTGGCAAGGAAGAGCTCGCAGTATCACCAGCGTGTCAAGGGCAGTCCACGTGAAAGGAACAAGCAGTCATCTCCAAGGTTTCATGTTTTACATATGGAATTCATGATGCTGCTCTGGGTGAAGCACCCCAACAATTATCGACATCCAGAGATGAAAATCCTTTCTCAACATGATACTTCAGGGAGCTCAGAAACAAACTGGAGGCAGCGCCCAGCAAACGGTAACTGCATAATCAAAATCATCAGTTAACCTCTGCAACCATCCTGGAAGTACATGAATAAACTAGAATTAAACCAATTATGCAATTAAAAACAATCATGTCCAGAGTGACCAAATTCCAACCTTCAATGCTGGCTCTTCACTCTCAAAAGGACCAAACACACCAGAAGTACCAAGGACCAAAAGGTTATTTTTAGCTACAGATGAGAACGTGGAGCTATTCATCACAGGCCTCAGTTTTACTTCAAAACACTTGAACTAAACACTTCTGTGGGAATTACTGCCCTTATATGAGAGCTGTGTAGCAGATGGACACTGAGCTCTGGATGAAGACCACAGGTAAGGGTGTGTGCATCTGCGTGATGTGACCCCTTCCACAGTCATGCCAACACTGAAGGCTTCATGCCAGAAAGGCAGAACCCCCACCAAAGACCTTAACATACTTTCGAACCACTTGTGACTGAATTTTGGTAGCAGACCATCAATGGGGTTCCTAAGGGGCTCTTCCCCACTGGCTCTCCCAGCTCACATCAAAGTTGTGGCAGATCTTTCCAGGACTATGCTGGTCTTGTTTTAGTCTTGGGCAGACTTCAACCTGCAGACCCTCTGCTCCATTAACGTACTTAACATTTCCTTTCATTGCTTTAATGCCCAGGACACACATCTGGCAGTCAGTTCCAGCCCCTTTATTCAGACGATAGTCCTCCAGCAGGTATCATCACTCAGAGGCTCTCCAAAATCCTGGCTTGCCAACAGGAAAGGTGTAACTTGCACCACCTCAACACCTCTGAAGGCCAACAAACTCCTGCATAGTTGACCTTGTTGGGAACAGGTGATGCCACAAACTCAGGTTGTTGAATGAGGCTGTCCAGGTGCTTCCACATTCTCTGCTCATAACAGGATGCACTGTTTGAAGTGCTGGCTGTGTAGCAGGACATCAGAGAAGGTCCTAGGAATTCCCCAAAGAAAGACATGCTGATGGGAAGGGAAAACAGAGTTACATCTACAGGCACAAGCCTTAAGAAGCACAGAGATGTTTGGAGGATGCCACAAGCAGAGTGCAGCCACCTGTGTTCAGTTCTGGGCCTCTCAGTGCAGGAGGGATATTGAAGTGCTGGAGCAGGTCCAGAGAAGAGCAACGAGGCTGGTGAAGGGACTCGAGCACAAGTGCCATGAGGAGAGGCTGAGGGAGCTGGGGTTGTTTAGCCTGGAGAAGAGGAGGCTCAGGGGAGACCTTATCACCCTCTACAACTCCCTGAAAGGAGGTTGGAATCAGGCGGGGGTTGGTCTCTTCTCCCAGGCAACCAGCAGGAGGACAAGAGGGCACAGACTCAAGCTCTGCCAGGGGAGGTTTAGGTTGGATATTAGGAAGAGATTTTTTTTATGGAGAGAGTGATCAGGCATTGGAATGGGCTGCCCAGGGAGGTGGTAAATTCATCGTCCCTGAAGGTTTTCACGATGATTCTGGATGTGGCACTTAGTGCCATGGTCTAGTAACCACGATGGGGTTGGACTTGATGATCTTGGAGGTCTTTTCCAACCCAGCTGATTCTATGATTCTTTGTTCCTCGATGTTATCCACTAGGCACTTCAGATTTCACCCATGATATTACACAGGCTCCATCCCGCATGCTTCCAACTGAGACTCACCCAGAGGACAGCTCCCAACACCTACTCTCAGTGCCTCCTTTGACTAACCCTGACAATAGAAAGCAATTAAAAGTTGTGGCATGAAGAAAACCTCATAAGCGCCACCAGAAAGTCACAATCAACAGCAACTCCCTTATACTCGAAATTTCCTTTTTCCCTGTTCTGTTGTAAAGAAGGGGTTAACATAAACTGAAATGCTCATGGAATATATAATGGTTTTTCCTCACCACAATAGATCATTATTCCATGGCAATCTAATACAGTAATAGTAGATAATATCAGTAACATGGATTTGCTTTAGTAAAAGCATTTTAAATTGCATTAAACACAGTAGCAGGAGAATAGCACATTCTGAAAAGGAAATTTCTATTTCCTGGTGTGTAGAGGAGCAATGCCTGTTTCCAAGCCAAGGAGAAGCAAGTCCACCTTGCCACGAGGCTAAACCAAATATCACAGAGTCACAGAACGTTTAAGTTGGAAAAGCACTCCAAGGTCCCTAAGTCCAACTGTTAACCCAATGCAGCTACCATGATCACCCACTAACCCATGTCATCAAGTGTCACATCATAGAATCATAGAATCAACCAGCTTGGAAGAGACCTCACAGATCATCAAGTCCAACTCTACCGTTGTTACATTCACATGCCTTTTGAACACTTCCAGAGACGGTTACTCCACTGCTGCCATGGGCAGCCTGTGCCAGTTTTTGACAGCCCTTACAGTGAAGAAATTTTCCCTAATCTCCAACCTAAGCCTCCCATAGTGAAATTTGAGGTCATTTCCTCTGATCTCATCACTTGTTCCCCAGCAGCAGAGACTGACCCCACCTGGCTGCACCACCTGTCAGGGAGTTGTAGAGAGTAGGAAGGTCTTCCCTGAGCCTTCTTTTCTCCAGGCTGAGCCCCCACAGCTCCTTCAGCCACTCCTCATCAGACTTGTGCTCCAGTCCCTTCTCCAGCTCTGTTCCCTCCTCTGGCCATGCTCCAGCACCTCAAAGTCCTTCTTGCCATGAGGGGCCAAAACTGACTCTAGGATCCAGGGTGCTGCCTCAACACTGGACTTCATGTATGTGCAAAAAAAAAGAAAAACAAGCTAAAAGGAATTAAAATGCATGAATATTATCTGTCCATTTCTTTAGGGCACAGAAGCTTTTACCTGCAATGTGCAGCCCCACAGAGGGGACTGAACACACCAAACCACCCCACAGATGACACCTGCATAAACACCACAGGAGTTGTAAAACCTAGGTCAGGTCTGAAATCCATGAGGATTTATCCAAATGCAAAATCAAATGATTACACGATGAAATACTTCTTGTGCCTTAAAAAAGGAAACAAATGTTCTCAAAAGTATTCTGCAGAGGTCTCCAAATATAATAGCAAGTAGGTGGTTTGAACTGGAAGGGACCTTAAAACTCATCTCGTTCTAACTCCCTGGGCAGGGACACCTTCCACCAGCCCAGGTTGCTCCAAGCCCCATCCAACATGGCCTAGAACACTCCCAGGGATGGAGCAGCCACAGCTTCTCTGGGCAACCTGTGCCAGTGCCTCACCACCCTCACAGGCAAGAATTTCTTCCCAATATCCCACCTAACCCTGCCCTCTGTCAGTGGGAAGCCATTCCTCCTCGTCCTGTCCCTCCAGACCTTTGTCCAACATCCTTCTCCAGCTCCTTCAGGCAGTAGAAGGGGCTCTCAGGTCTCCCTGGATCCTTCTCTTCTCCAGGCTGAACAAACCAACAGTCCATGCGTCAGCATCAGACCCTGTGGGTCTTACCAACCTTCTCCTGCCCTCCAAAAATCCCCCAATGATCCCATTCCAAAAATGAAATCAGTTTCCAACATGAACT
>NW_008683612.1:77870-80133 GCF_000695815.1 Acanthisitta chloris | reverse complement strand
AGACATTTGTGATTTCAAAGCTCACTCCCAAGCTCAAGCAAAACTCAACCAGACTCATGCAAACATCAGTCTCTAAGCCTTACTCAAGCTGAGAGGAGCTGCCTCAGGTGACATGAGACACATCCCCACACTGTCAGCTTAGACACGGAGCCATGGTGAGGCACAGGATGCCACAACCTGGTGACTATGAGCACAAAGACAAGACACATAGTCCCAGCTCCAGAGCGCTGAACCAACACAATGCCTGCCACAAGCAGGAAATTAAAACCACCAGCGAAATAAAACCAAGGCTCAAAGTTCCAAGCAATGTGCTTGGTGATAAAAACATAAATCCAAAATTCAAAAAAAAATTCAAAACACCAAAAATGCCTTGTTTCGCTTTTTGAAGTACTTTATGTGGTGTTACAATGTCTGATGACTGCAAGTAGAAGAGTGTAAATTCAGATATTTGGGGTTACTACCTCAGTTTCTCCTTAAGGCACCATTTACTAGGAACTAAACAGACGAAGTAAGGATTTCAGGTTTTGTTCTCTTGTTGGTTTTATGTTTGGGTTTGGGGGTTTTTTTATATCTGGAGTTATTTCTCATCTTAAAGCCATGCCTCCCATAGCCTTCTGTGTGCCCCAGTGAAAAACCAGGAGGCACCTCCCAGAAAGCCATCAGAACTCTTTTAGAGCTTCTCCAGCTGAGAGGGCAATGTCTTTGCCCTTCCTTTCCATGGAAGGGCAAAGACATAGAAAATAAGATGATTAGCAAATGGGGGAGTTGGGCAAATATAATAAAGCAAAATGTTTTCAGCCTGGAGAAGAGGGGGGAACCCTCTAGCTCTCCACAACTCCCTGGCGGGAGGTGCAGCCAGGTGGGGTCAGGCTCCGCTCCCAGGGAACAAGTGATGGGACCAGAGGAAATGGCCTCAAGTTGTGCCAGGGGACGTTTAGCCTATATATTAGGGAAAATTTCTTCACTGAAAGGGCTGTCAAGCCCTGGCACAGCTTGCCCAGGGCAGTGGTAGAGTTACCATCCCTGGAAGTGTCTGAAAGGTGTGTGGATATGGAACTTGGGGACACAGCTAGTGGTGAGCCTGGCAAGGTTAATGACCGGACTCAACAACCTTAGAGGGATTTTCCAACCTTAAAGAGTCCATGACTTAAGAAAGCCACAAAAGAGATTCAAGACTTCTCAAGGTGGGAGGGAAGTGTGTAGGAAGATGACAGCTTAAAAGCAGCAAAGTTTAATTGGGAGCATTCCAAGCATCCAGAAGCACCACACCAGTGCAACAAGAACTGTCTACACCATGTCCAAGTGCTCACTCCTCTCCCATGCTGCTGCCAAGAATGGTTTTGTCAGGAAAAATATGACCCAGATATCAGTCTCTGGGTTCTGCTTCTGGCTCTGCTAAAAGGCCAAGGAGATGAAAAGGCTCTGAACTAGGGCGAGTTGGCCAAAACAAGTCAGTCTTTCTCAAGTCAGCAATTCTCTGCCTCACAAGCACTGCTGCCTCCCCAAGCAGGGCTCTCTGGAGAGGAGACAGGTGCTGCCTGGAGTTAGGAGTATCTTTAAATAATATTTTTGTTTCATGCAGAACAGACCTTGAGCTTTCTCTTTTTAAATGAATAGAAAAGCAATGCCTTTTCCTTCATAATCATAGATTCATGGAATCATAGAATCAACCGGGTTGAAAAAGACCTCCAAGATCATCAAGTCCAACCCTACCGTGGTTACTAGACCATGGCACTAAGTACCACATCTAGTCTCATCTTGAAAACCTCCAGGGATGGTGAATCCACCATCTCCCTGGGCAGCCCATTCCAATGTCTGATCACTCACTCTGTGAAAAATCTCATCCTAATATCTTACCTAAACCTCCCCTGGCAGAGCTTCAGTCTGTGCCCTTTTGTCCTCCTGCTGGTTGCCTGGGAAAAAAGATCAATCCCCACCTGACTCCAACCTCCTGTCAGGGAGTTGTAGAGGGTGATAAGGTCTCCACTGAGCCTCCTCTTCTCCAAGCTAAACAATCCCAGCTCCCACAGCCTCTCCTCATAGCACTTTGGCTGCATCCTCCCATGTCTTACACCAACGACTACTTTTGGGTTGCTTTCCTCTAGCCACAGATGGAGAATCCATCCCTGTTCACAGAATTACACTGCAGTGTTGTCTTTTGCTGGAGCAACAGCACTGCAGTGACATTCCCATCAAACCAGCAGTGCCAATCCATGGCCTCAAAAAAAAAAAAAAAAAAAAAAAACAATCCTGGCCAAAATTT
>NW_008683612.1:51561-77825 GCF_000695815.1 Acanthisitta chloris | reverse complement strand
TTGTTCATCCTTTGTACACCACAAGCAAAGGAGCAGCTGAAAACACTTGACATTTATCAATGCTGCTACTCCAGATGAGATTCCCTTGGCAAAGGGTAAGGTTTTTCACTCCTTGAATTGGGAATGCATCAAGGCAAAGCTGATCCCACCATCATTGTGGTGGTGTACAAGAAGGACTCATCCAAACCAAAGACTTTCATAGAATCACAGAATCTCCTGAGCTGGAAAGGATCCACAAGTCCAACCCCCAGCCCTGCACAGGACACCCCAACAATCCCACCCTGTGCCTGAGAGCCTTGTCCAAAGACTCCTTGAGCTCTGTCAGCCTTGGGGCTGTGACCACTGCCCTGGGAAGCTGTTCCAGTGTCCAAACACCCCCTGGGGGAAGAAACTTTCCCTGATATCCAACCTAAAGCTCCCCTGACACAGCTCCAAGACGTTTCCTCGGGTCCTGTCACTGGTCACCAGAGACAGCCTTTGGACAGGCTTTCAGCCCAAAAAGCAGGAAGCTCCCACAGGAAGGACTCACTTTGCCCAACAGGAAAACTCTTGGATTTGCTGCTTCCCCAGGCACTACTTTGCCACTAGGATCCCACAGAAAAGGCAAGAGAAAACAAAGAACAACCTCAGCCTACACAACTCCCACCCTTTTTCCTAGCCAGAAATCCTGTGGTTTGATCCCTCCCCGCTATACATTAGAAGTCCCTGAGTAATGCAAGTAAATCCTTACTGTTGTCTCTCAAACTCCTCCTCAATACCCAAAGCAAGTCCTTGGACAGTCTTCTTTGAACATATTGTTCTCCAGTCAGTTTAAAATTCATTGGTGCCCCTACATCGCTGTCATCCTGTGCTCCTGTCTCTGGCATACAGGAGGTTTGACCTTTTCAGATTTACATTTACTGAGTTCAGAATCCTTCTGAGCTTTGCTACAGAGAGAAAA
This sequence comes from Acanthisitta chloris, assembly GCF_000695815.1. NCBI lineage: Eukaryota > Metazoa > Chordata > Aves > Passeriformes > Acanthisittidae > Acanthisitta > Acanthisitta chloris. The sequence goes on along the minus strand of NW_008683612.1, from coordinate 76,885 downwards.
ATGAACTGAGAGGAATTTCTGGAATGGTGATTGGACTACTGATGTTTCCTAAGGCAAAACACACACTGCTTCTATTCCAGCTTCCTAATACCCTGGTAAACAACAGAAAATTGAATGACAAAAGAACCCTAAGCAGCTGGAATCTTCCAAAAGATGGAAAACAGATTTCCAGGGCTGCCCACACAAGTGAAGAAGCTTCGGCAGTTACTGTTCTAGGGTAGCACAAACAATGCTCCAAATGAAGAATGCAGCAGGAAAAAACTGCAGCCCAGCAACTGGATTTCCAAAGCGCTTACTTCCAAAAGCATCCCACCACATATCCAGCCTCACGTTTCTCCTTTTCCTTTGTGCTGCAGATGCCATACTTCTTTTCCCGGTGTACTTGATTTATACAGATCACTTCCACCCAGCTGCCTCAGCACCACACAGAGCTGCAGTGTGTTCCCAGGCTGGCAGAAGACTCAGCCCGAAGCAGATCCTTCTGTCCAGTGCCAGCCCCAAGAGAGGCATGCACTTTTCCTAATGAATCCACCACTTACAACACAGGCTCAGACCCCGAAATGACGATTTTAACAGGGGCAAGGAGTGACAGGACAAGGGGGGATGGATTCACACTGCCAGAGGGCAGGGTTAGATTGGATATCAGGAAGAAATTCTTCCCTGAAAGGGTGGTGAGAAACTGGCACAGGTTGCCCAGAGAAGCTGTGGCTGCCCCCCATCCCTGGAAGTGTCGCAGGCCAGGTTGGATGGGGCTTGGAGCAACCTGGGCTAGTGGAAGGTGCTCCTGCTCACAGCAGGGGGTAGAATGAGATGACCTTTAAGGATCCTCCCAACCCAAACCATTCCACGATGCTATGATTTACCAGCTTTCCCTCACGCTATGTCACCATGAGCACAGAATCTTGGATAAGAAAGATCAGCTCTGGATAACAAAGATCCTTCTTAAACATACAATTAAGTGGGCTTGGCTAGCCTAGGTACCAAAGACTTTGGCTTCCTGAGCCCTAAACGCTCTTCAATGCTTTAAAATATCCATATCCAAGACAATCCTTTTCAGCTATTTCATTTTTTAACATGTTGTTCATTAAAAAGGGCATGAAGAGAATGGGCTAAGTTCAAGGAAGAGCAGCATTCTGCAAGACACTTCTCCACAGACTCCCCACCCCAGACCTGCCATCTCACCTTGCAGCTTGCCACCCTGCACGTCAGTGGCCTCCTACAAAATCACAGCCTCATTATGGCTGAAAAAGCCCTCCAAGACCATTGAGTCCAACTGTTCCCCAGAACTGCCAATTCCACCACGAAGCCATCATTAGAATTTAGGAGTTGGAATGCACCTTACAGATCATCCAGTCCCAATCCCCAGCCATGGGGGCAGGAAGACCTCCTCACTAGATCAGGTTGCTCAAGGCTTCATCCAGCCTGGCCTTGAACACTGCCAGGGTTGGGGCAGCCACCACATCCCTGGGCAACCTGTGCCAGTGTCTCACCACCCTCACAAGGAAAACGTTTTTCTCACATTCAACCTAGACTCTCCCTTCTTCAGTTTGAACCCATTACTCCTTGTCCTATCACTGCAGTTCCTAACAAAGAGTCCCTCTCTGGCTCCTTTGTAGGCCCTCCAGATATTGAAAAGTTGCTCTGAGTTCTCCACATAACCTTCTCTTCTCCAGGCTGAACAGCCCCAACTCCCTCAGCCTGTCCTCACAGGGGAGATGCTCCAGTCCTCTTAGCAACTTCATGGCCTCCTCTGGACATGCTCCAACAGTTCCATGTCCTTTTTATGTTGAGGACACCAGAAATGTGTGCAGTATTCCAGGTGGGGTCTCACGAGAGCAGAGGGGAAGAATCACCTCTTTTGACCTGCTAGCCACACTCCTTTTGATGCAGCCCATGTCCCCAAGTGCCACATCCACAGTCTCAGAATGATTTTCCCTCAAAACACGTTCAACTGCAATCTATTATGAATGGATGAGATCCAAAATATTTTCTATTTCCTTACCTGTTGACATTTCCAGTGCTGTCACACTGAACATACAGGAAAGATACCAATGTGCTCATACAATACTGTTACAACTCAGAAGCACTTGCCTCTGGTTTTAACAATTTTATCCCAAAATACTACTACTGTGCACAGTCTATCCATCTTGTCCAGCATCAGTAGCATCTATTTATCAGTGTCAGCCAGAAAAATCCAGCACAAAGGTAAAGAGAGTGATAAGGAATTGATAGCTAACTGCAAAAGAGACAACTCATGGAACACAGGACATGGGGAATCACTGTCAGAAGGGTGATAGGCAGCACAAACTCTAGGAAAAGTGCAAAGGAGTAGGAAAATAGGACACAGCTGGTGACAAAAATGTCTTGCTAGTCCTGTTTGGGTCCAACAGCTGATTTTAGCACTGCTTTGAAAGCTCTACCTGTGAAAGGGAGAGTTTATAACAGCTTTGTCACACCACAGGGGCGATGACCCTGGTGCCTGTTGGCACTATATTCCCCTGCCTTTCAAAAAAAAAAAAGAAAAGCATCAAGACAAGGCCTGAGTGGCTTTCTGGCAATTTGAGATTCATAGATACACACAGCTGCCACGATCCAACTGTCATATCCTGAGAAAACACAGGAGAAAGCAGAAGCAGCACCTCAAAGTCTTCAAAGGATTGCTAATTTTTTTCACCTCCAATAAATTAAAAAATGTAGTGAGCCAAGAAGAGAACAAATTATCAACAGGCTGCCAAGTTATTTTATTCGTTCTTCAATTGTGATTACCACCACAAAGCACATATTCCAGTGGCTTACTGGAGCTCCAAGGAGATGTCTGGAACTAGAGATTAGTTCAGGCAGTTTGAACGATTCCCTCCACATGTCCTGAGTGAGCTGTAGAAGAGAGGGTGGTTTGGGGTCAGGTTGTTTGAGTTTGTTTCAGTGCTGCCTGTTGAAAACACAAGGAATGGCAGAAAGTGTTTAAGTCCTACAAACTCAGGTTTCATCCCAAGGAGTAGACAACAATGCAAACACTTTGACCTGGGACCGTAACAAGCCCTGATACACACGTGCTGTCAGGACCTGCAGGGATGTCTGCAAGAAGACTTACATATTAGAGTGAGTGAACACATTCCCGATTGCCAGTGAGCTTGGCAGGAACAGCTTCTGCATCCCAGTCACAGGCAGCAGCCAAACCAAAAGCAGAGACCAGGGGGGGGGAGGGAAAGCCCCTAGAAGTATTCAAGGCCAGGCTGGACAGAACTTCAAGCAACCTGATCTAGTGGAAGGTGTGATCTAGGGGATGGAATGAGATGAGTTTTAAGGTCTCTCCAACCCAAACCATTCTGGGATTCTATGAAAACACAGCTCAGACCATGAGATCGTCACTAGCAGGTACCACCATGGGTTCTCCAGATGCCTGCTGTCCTTACAAATGGCCCTCCAAGCCTGGACTCTTCTTGATTCACTTCCTTTCCACTCAAATCCCAACGACTCAAGGGAAGGAGCAAGTTCAGAGGGCAAATTCCTGCGTCAGTGCTGTCCATTTGGAGTCTGTGTCTGCAGGTGCTCCCTGGAGCCACAGGAGAAGAACTAATACCCAGGGCCACAGCAGCTTTACTGAGGCAGAGAACTGAACTGCTGCAATTAAATCCTTTAGCAGCAACTCCAGATCAATGAAAGACAGAAAAAATGTGCAGTTTCCTTCTTTGTACCTGTCAGTGGCAGCTGTGACCACACAGGCAGCTCCATGCCCAACAGTGCTGGGAGTGAGCAGCTCTGCATTTTGCCTGAGCTAATGAGGTCATATGAACGGTGGTTTGCAGAACAGGGCCACTCCTGAAAGCCCTCAAGCTTCACACACAGCTCCATCCAGACCAATTCCTTCCTCTATCGAGCACAATGAGGCACAAACACAGCAAACAGGGCCAATACTGTGAGTCGCTTTTGAGTTTTGGACTGCTGGGGGAGAAGTGGATAGAAAGGGTTACAGAATCACAGAATTATTTAGGGTGAAAAAGACCTCCAAGAACACTAAGTCCAACCATAAAACCAGCACGAACACCATGTTCACCACTAAACCATGTTCCCAAGCTCTATATCCACACACCTTTTGAACACTTCCAGGGATGGTAACTCTACCACTGCCCTGGGCAGCCTGTGCCAGGGCTTGACAGTCCTTTCAGTGAAGAAATTTCCCTAATAACCAATCTAAAACTCCCCTGGCACAACTTGAGGCCATTTCCTCTGGTCCCATCACTTGTTCCCTAGGAGTAGAGCCCAACACCCACCTGGGTCCAACCTTCTGTCAAGGAATTGTGGAGAGCAAGAATCGTACAATCATAGAATCAGCTGGGTTGGAAAAGACCTCAAAGATCATCAAGTCCAACCCCACCGTGGTTACTAGACCGTGGCACCAAGGACCACATCCAGTCTCATCTTCAAAACCTCCAGGAACGGTGAATCTACTACTTCCCTGGGAAACCCATTCCAATGCCTGATTACTCTCTCCATAAAAAATCTCTTCCTAATATCTAACCTAACCCTCCCCTGGCAGAGCTTGAGTCTGTGCCCCCTTGTCCTCCTGTTGGTTGCCTGGGAGAAGAGACCAACCCCCACCTGACTCCAACCTCCTGTCAGGGAGCTGTAGAGGGTGATAAGGTCTCCCCTGAGCCTCCTCTTCTCCAGGCTAAACAACCCCAGCAACCTCAGCCATTCATATGACTTGTGCTCAAGTCCCTTCCCCAGCTCCATTCCCTTCTCTGGACACACTCCAGGTCCTCAATGTCTTCCTTGTGATGAGGGCCCAAAGCTGACCCCAGGATTCAAGGTGCCCCTCAAGCACAGCTTTGGTGGCTCTCAGAGATGAGGAGTGTGGGGAGTTCAGCAAGGCTCCAGCATGTCTGGGCTAGTCAGGGGATGTGTTAGGACTTGTTGCCTGAGGGCCTTGGGAGGAGTAGGTGTGGAGATGGGACCCCTGAACAGAAAGCGCCTGCGTGCTGGCTCACCAGCCCCCAGTTGGGACGTTGCTGGGGTAAACAAGTTGTTGTGCCTTAGGTTGACCAGTTGGTACACACCTAATGTTTTGAACAAGCCAATCAGCAGGGAATATGCTAAGCAAAGGGACTATAAGGGTCTGTGTAAAACAACAATAAACGGACATGTTGCTTGCATCAAGCTGTGTCCCGTCTCTCCATCGCGGCAGAGGAGCTCAGCCAGCTGTCGCCTGCAGAAGAGCACTCAATCTGCTACTGCAACACTGGTAATACCTTAGGCTTGGTTCCCTAAACATACATAAAACCATGAATAAAACCACCTAAGGCAAATCTATTTTTACTGCATGGACACCACTAGAAACAGAAGCTATCCCGTGCAATCTCATGGGGTTTGTCACACACAGAAAATAATCATCTGTCCTAGAAAGTAGATACTATATATAAAAGCCATCACAAAGGACTTGAAACGCGCAGTTTAGATGCACATCGATTGATGGGGCTTTTGTTTACCCACAGTTTAGGGATCCACCCTCTTAAGGAAGCATTGCACTAGTGTGATGTGGCTGAGCACCATCCCAGCAGCCAACACCCAGCAGCAGCCTCTCTGCTCAGAATAGTGCTCATCAGTGAGCGCTGTGTACACATATACATGGGACCACTGCAACACATATAGGCAGGTGCATAACACAAGACTCTAAGAAAGAAAGGAGGGAATCATGAGGAAATAGGTAGGGACTAATAGAAGATGCTCACTCTGATGTTTGGCAGAACTTAAGCCTAAGAGGGAAAACACAAGCACCTACTAAGATTCATGGTAGGATTTTGCTGTCATTAACAAGTATCAAATTAATTCCTTTCAAAGCAGAATGAAACCAGCCCCAGAGCCACCAGAGCTATAACCTCCACTCCTCCACAGCACAGCCACCTCCAGTCAAGGGAGACTTGAGGAACGAGTGGAGCTCAGGGCCCTAGAACAGAAAGCTAATGGGCTCCCAACTGGATCTACCATCATCTGCTCTGCCATAAGCACTCAATCCAACAGGTTCTGCTCCACAGACTCATAGAATGGTTTGGGTCGGAAGGGACCTTAAAGCTCATTTCATTTCAGACCCCTATGGTGGTCAGGGACACTTTCCACTAGCCCAGGTTGCTCCAAGCCCCATCCAACCTGGCCTGGAACACTTCCAGGGATGGAGCAGCCACAGCCTCTCTCGGCAACCTGTGTCAGTGCCTCACCACCCACACAGGGAAGAATTTCTTCCCAATACCTAATCTAAACTTTCCCTCCTTCAGCTTAAGGCAATTCCCCATTGTCTTCATGGAAAGTCCCTCTCCAGCCATCTCATAAGACTCCTTTCCTTCCCCATCTTGTTCCTGCATCTCACTCCTGCCTCTACAATGACTTTTTGATAGAGGCACAGCAACCATGCCTGCAAGAGGATAAAATAAAATTACAATAAATTGAAAAATCCCCACACAATAGACTCTAATACAAATTAAGACCGATATTTTGAGGCCCCAGGAACAAGTCAATCAAAGTTAAGTTTGTATCTCCAAATGACTAAGACTTTGCAGAACTCCTCAAAGATAAACAGTGTTAACCTAAAGTCAAAATCCCAGCTCGAAGTTCTGGTTACACATATATAAACATGTCCAAAGCTCCAGAAACAATTCAGACAACACTCTCAGGCACATGGTAGGATCGCTGAGGTGTCCTGTGCAGGCTCAGGTGTTGGGCTTAGTGATCCTTGTAACTCCCTTCCAACTCAGGAGATTCTGTGACTCTACTTTTCACCAGTTTCTGTGTGCTGGATCCCTGGGGAGATCACAGCACAGGTGCAGCCCCAGGCTGCACTGAGACCATTTCAGTGGCTTTGCTGCCAAAGGGGAAAAAGGTTTGCAAAGCACCTGAAGTTATAGAATCAAACCAAATGCCACTCACTAAACCAGCATAAAACAGGAGGCCCAGGCCTAAGGATTCTGTGTCAATAGAATAGTTCAGTTTTGAGCTCAGAAGTATTACTTACAAAGACTTAAATATACAGGAAAACCTAACATGAAGATTTTTTGTTCTGAAGATCTTTAAAAAGATGATGAGCAAGTCAAGGACTCAGAAACTGGTGAAGAAAATCAAAAAGATCCAAAAAACCTAAGCAGAGTGTTTGGTTCCACCATGACAGCATTCTGGAGTATTTAACAATTTCCACTTAAGTCAAGCTAATAGAAAGATTGAACTTTAATTTCCACTGAATTACTACCAAAAACTTCCCTTCAGTTTAGGATGGAAAAAGTATTTTCCCCTTCTGCTATTTCAAGATACACAGCTAGGAAAGGAGATTTTCACAAGAGCCTGGAGTTACAGGACACAGGACAAGGGCCTTAAGCTGAAGGAGGGCAGGGTTAGATGGGATGTCAGGAAGAAATTCTTCCCTAAGAGCGGGCTGAGGCACTGGTACAGGTTGCCCAGAGAAGCTGTGGCTGCTCCATCCCTGTCAGTGTTCCAGGTCAGGCTGGACAGGGCTTAGAGATCTACAATCCCCTTGTGCAGTCAAACCCAAACTGATTTCGGTCTGCACTTGCCTCAGTCACTGCTGCTGCTGCTGACATTGAGTACATAAAGTCATGAAGGTTGGAAAAGCTCTCTAGGATCACTGAGTCCAACCACTAATCCAGCATTGCCAAAGCCACCACTAACTCATACCCTCAAGTGCCACATCGACATCCCTTTTAAATCCCTCCACGGATGGTGACTGCATCACTGCCCATGGCAGCTTGATCCAGTGTCTGACCCCCCCTTCCAGTGAGGAAAGTTTTCCTCATATACAACCTAAACATCCCCTGATGCAACTTGGATCCAAAAGGAGTCCATCACATTGACCAGTGCTAGGATGTAGAAGAGCCTGGGAATAACGGCTGTAACAACTCACAAAGCAGATTTGTATGAGGAACAAAAGTGATAGGAGTTGGGCACATGAGGGGTCTTTGCAACATTCAGGAATATTGTTTCTCTTCACCTCCAAATAATTTCATAGCTGCTATGAACTCCTATCCTGCAGATATATGACGTAATGCACTGACAAAAAGGAAGGTGTTCCTCCCTCAGAGGGTGTTTGGGCACTGGAACATGTTTAGGTGGGATATTAGAAGGTTCTTCCCCTAGAGGATGGTTGGGCACTGGGACAGGCTTAGGTTGGATATTAGGACAAGGTTCTTCCCCCAGAGGTGTTTGGGCACTGGAACAGCTCCGCAGGGCAGTGACCACTGCCCCAAGGCTGGCAGAGCTCCAGGAGTGTTTGGCCAATGCTCTCGGGCACAGGGTGGGATTGTTCGGGTGTCCTGTGCAAGGCCTGGAGTTGAACTCGATGATCCTTGTGGGTCCCTTGCAACTCAGGAGATGCCATGATTCTATGAAAACAGCTCCCTCCTGGCTACTCTGCCTCTAAGGATTAAAACCAGCTAGGAATGACACCTCCAAGCCTGGAGAACAAGGCAGGCAGGCCTGCAAGGGTTCACTTACAAGGGGAAACACTGAGGTTGTCCAAAAACTGGACAGTTAAACCCAGCCAAAATTTATGATCAGAGTCCAGAGGAGGAAAATACAGATGGAGGAAAAAAGCCCTGTATGCTCCCTCGTGTTTTATCAACACTTATTGATGTATTTTCAAAGCTGGGTGGAACATGAGGAATTAACAGACCACCATATGCCCATGTGCTGCATCTGCTACAGCGACTCATTCTTATAGCTATCTTATTACCTTCTTTGGGAACTGAATGAGATGAGGATCAGCATCCTGACACTTGAAAATTAGCTTGTTTCCATGACTGTCAGCACTAAAGCAGGAATTAATCCCCTAATTTCAGCCTGAAGAGTAGTGAGAGCAAGTCCAACGAAAAAAAAATTAAAATGGTTTCTGTGTTTGCAAGAGGGGGGAAAAAAAGTGTTTGGAAGAGCAGTGGCCTTATTATGCTGGCAAGGCTACAACCCATGAGATCAATGTTTTGATGAGCACAAGGACTGGTGCCAGAAGGGGACGGGAAGGAGAAGAGACTTCAATGAGCTGAAAGCGTGGAGAGAGGAAGAGGCAGGGAAGTAGTCAGAGAATGAACTAGGTCAAGGGTGGGTTTAGGACAAGGGAGAGCAGGGAGTGCTGGGACAGGAACTTGGGAGCTAGGAGGACCTCAGCTACTGGCCCTGAAGACCAAGAGGAGAGATCAAAGGAGACAACGTGGTCGCTCTCACCTACAAGTGAAAGGAGAATACTTAGAGGTGGATAAAAAAGGAAAAGGATTACAGTGGATCTCACATACAGCAAGACAAGCACCTTACCATCTGCTTAAGGTAGCCTTCACCAAGAGGGCTGCAAAGGGGAACCCATAAAACCTCAGCCTGCTTCCAGGAACAGCTCTGTAACTATCACTACATCTACAAAGATCTCTCAGTAGATACCAGTGACTTCAAGCAAAGGGCATATAAAACTCTTGTGGGGTTTGCTTAGGTTTTAGGGGCTTTTTTAACATCTCTCCAAAAGACCTCCTGCACATCAGCAGCATAAAGTCGTGCCCCACTCCAAGGCTGAGTTGGCCAAAGGAATATATTTCTGGGCTTGCAATGCACTTCGAGGTGTGAGCTACATTTCAGCACTGCCATGGCCTGGCTCGCGATCCTGGGGCAGACACAAGTTCTAGGTCAAAAAAATGACTCTATAACAATCATGGAATCACAGAATCTCCTGGGCTGGAAGGGACCCATAAGGACCACTGAGCTCAACTCCTGGCCTTGCACAAGACACCCCAACAATCCCATCATGTGCCTGAGAGCATAGTCCAAACACTCCTTGAACAAGTTTAATTTGATTGAAGCTCTTCTTATTAAAAAACAAACCCCAAACTTAAACTCCACAAATAATTAAATATAAAGACAAAAACCTCTTTACATAAAAACACTCAGCAGAACAATATTGGGAATAAACCCTCTGCTTACACAAAGAAACCTGCACAGATCAGTCCCTCAAACTCAAGCCCAAATCTATACATTCAAAGATAAATGTACACACTCAGCACAGCAGCAGGAGAGATCTGGGGGGATTGGAAAGAAAAGGGTATCAACTTCCCCCCTCTCCTTTAAACCACAGGCTCTCTCCCCGGGGTTCAAGCCTGGACTATCGAACCCAGTTTCGAGAGGAGCTGCTCGAAGCAGTCGCTCACACACTTGCCTCGGTCTTGTGTTCCAAACTACTAACAAAGCCTCCCTTAAATGTGGTTTGATTGACGCAAATCAGGAGCTGAGCGGGTGATTCATAGTTGTCAGAGCGTAACACTTGCATAAAACCACCATGTGGCCAAACTTGCTGATGCACTTGAATGCTCACTGCTATCTTGAACAGTGTTAGGCTCAAGCGTAGACCCTTCATGATAACATGGGGGGGTTATTCTCCCTCTCCCCCCCTTCAAAAAAAAGACATTTTGTATTTTCCTAGGTAGCAGCAAATCTTCCGCACAAATGTGTCATTAGCACCTCACTGTATTTCCTCACAGCTTGGCAGGAAGTGTGTCAAATAGAGTTAAGGCACAATCCCAGTAGAGTTAAGGGATAACCCATAGTCAGATCCCACTGAATTCCTGCAGTTTGACAGACTGGTATTTTCACCCTTCTATGCCCAATCCAAGTCTACTCCCTCTCTCTCCACGGGAAAGACATTTTCCCCCTTTCCCTTTTCCATGAGCTTCACAGGAGCATGAAGAGCAGGACCAAGGAGGTCTGGGGCCAGAGCCACATACATTTTCCCCCATTTCACATGGGTGCCTTCAGTAAAGAGCCAAAAGCAGCATCTGACCCTGAGCTACAGCTCTTCTTGCTGACCCTGAAGTGGTCCCACTTCCCTTGCACTTCGTGAAGCTCTGCATAGGGTACCCACAGATGTGGATAAAGCTGGGATCATGGAATGCATCAGGTTGGAAGGGACCACAGTGAATCATCTGCTCAAGCAGGGTCATCCTGGAGCACACTGCACAAGGATCATTCTCTGCTCTCTGTGCATCTCAGTCCAGTTTACCTAGAAGATCTGCAAATTTGGGAGAAACTGCATAGATGAGAAAGATCTCAGCTGTCTTCCTAGCTGGAAGAGGGTGGGAACTGGGGAAAGAACTGCTGGGCCACAGGAGGGTCCCTGCCACCAGCAGCAGGCTGGGGCTGTGCAGCCACAGCTCTCCCCACCACACACACAGAGAGCAAACAAACTTCTACCATAATTAACTCATGCAAATGACACCACTATGTTCCTGCAAACAATTAGGAAACAAAATAGAATGTACAAAGATCCTGCCAACACCACAAAATAAACTGAAGACACTGTTTCATACTAATCTGTTCATAAACAATTTCAAGACAAATGCAACTCTAGGTAAGAAGATTCCAACAACCATTGCTTCTGAAGCCACTCTTAAATCCAAGGAGCACCTTGATGATCCTCAGGTTCTCAAGGTATCTAGAACACAAATCATTTCCCTTTCCCTCTGAGGGGCTGGAAAAGGGTGTTGAGGTCTGCACCAAACCTCTGCTCCTCAACCTTCAGCTCTGCTAGCATGGCAATCCATCCCAAAGCCTCTGGATCCTGGGATGGCTTTGCTGGAACAAGCCCATGTTTTATACCTGAACTCCCTGATCCATTCATCACTCACAGCCCTCCAACTCCTGCTGTTTTGAGGCCTCCTCCATCACCACCTGCATTTCCCAGCCCCTTTCAGCTGGAGCCAGGACCCAACTGCCTTGCAATGACCCAAGGAAAGCAACTCCGTTCAGGAGTGGGTAAAGAAAAGACTAAGCAATGGAAGTGCCCTCCAGTGCAACTCCACAACACTTACCTCCTCCCACCACTTCCTTTAAGTTAGATGGAAATAAGCACTAAACCCAGCTCACAGCAGCATCTAAGATCCTGTGAGAAAGCAGAATCCAAACAGCAAGTACCAGAGACACAGGGTACATCCACATCAACATCTCAGTTTGGGCCAGTGCACTCCAGACAAGCATCTCTTGGGACACACCATTTACACTATGTTCTGGTTTGTGTCTCAGAGACCTATCAGCACACAGATGAAGCTCCTCTCCAGAAAAATTCACCCAGAAGAGGTACTCCAAGAACACACCGAACAGACTCCACTCGTGGATATTCAGTCCATCCTACTAGATCAGAGCCAGGATGAAGCAAACCTCTGTCCAGCTGTGGAGGACTCGGGGTCCAAGGGAATGGCACAAAATTGTGCCAAGGGAGGTTTAGGTTGGATATTAGCAGAAAGTTCTTCCCCCAGAGGTGTTTGGGCACTGGAACAGCTCCCCAGGGCACTGTGTATGGCCCAAAACCTGCCAGAGTTCAAGATGCATTTGGATAATGCTCTCAGGCACATAGTGGGATTCTTGGGGTGTCCTGTACAGGGCCAGGAGCTGGACTGGATGGTCCCTGTGGGTCACTTCCAACTCTGGATATTTTGTGGTGCTACAAAACAGCACTACTCCACTACAGAGAAGATATTTTAGCTGAAGAGTAAGACTTAAAAGAGGTTCCAGTACAACACAGCTCTTACAGCTGCTCCAAACATGAGTCTGACTGCAGCTGGGACCAGCCTAAGGAGAAGTCATTCCAACATAAGAAAATCAGATCTAACCTGCCAGGATGGAAACAGAATGAGGGGATGCAGAAAACAAGGAAAGAAGATTTCTCAGAAACATGAAATAGTGAAGTACACCAAGTTTCATACTACAGTGCTGCAGTTGTTATCCCTCCTAGGTTTCTGGCGTAGCCACCAGTTAAAATAACACGCCTCAAAGACAAAACCCTCATCAAGTTAGGAAATGCCCATGCAGTCATGGCAGAATTTTCCTCCAGTTACACTGCTGCTGGAGAATCTGGCAGGAAATGCCTTCAGCTGTGCTCTGCAAAGAACAGATCGCTTCTTATTCTGTGGGCCAAAGGAAGGGAGGAAGGGATTTCGCAGGCAGGACCCTACAAGCAGCTGTCTGCAAGTGTCAACAGCTGGAAGCTTAAGGAAATGATCTTAAAAATAGAGAGGGCAGCAGAACATCAGAGCGTGAAGATCAGGACAAGGTGGCACACAAGAGCAAATACTATCATACAGAGTATAAATTTCTACAGCTCTTAGGATTTGGAGCCTAGGAAAGTGACAGTGTGAGTAACACATTTAAGGAAGTCCAGAAATGAAATCCTGCATTGTTTTTGGCTTAGTGCAGGAAATCAGCTTTAATGGCAACCTACAGCTAGCTCTGCAGTCATTTTCTTTCTGCTTCATTGACACACATGACAAGATTTTATTAGCAGGGCTAAAATTAAAAACCAAAACATTTTTCCAGCTACACAGAAGGCCTGAGCACTCACTGACACCTTGGGAAAAGCGACAAAAAAATGACTGCAAAGCCATTCCATCATCTTTTTGTACTTCAGCTTTCCCCAGGATTTTGCATCAGAGGTTTTGCACATCTATGACCACAGATTAGTCATCATCAGGATCAACCATTGTCCATCCTATTTTCATGGATGTTGGGGTTGGAAGGGACCTTAAAGTTCATTGAGTTCCAATCCTCTGCAATGGGCAGTGACAACTTCCACCAGCCCAAGTTGCTCCAAGCCTCATCCAACCTGGCCTGGAACACTCCCAGAGATGGAGAAGACACAGCTTCTCTGGGCAATCTGTGCCAGTGTCTCACCACCCAATCCCATTGGGCAATACAGATCGTGACTTGGCTCAATGTTTTTAGGAAGACACACAATCCAATTACTATCATTAGAAGAAGCATCTGAGTAGATAAAAATTTTAGACCAACGTTTTTTTAAGGGAACACTGTGTGCAGAAAGATTTTTAACCACCAAATTCAGTTAGGGAAAGTCTAGGTTGGATGTGAAAAAAACATTTTTTCCTGCAAGGATGGTGAGACTCTGACACAGGTTGCCCAGGGATGTGGTGGCTGCCCCAACCCTGGCAGTGTTCAAGGCCAGGCTGGATGAGGCCTTGAGCAACTTGATGTAGTGAGGTGTCGCTCCTGCCCAGGGCAGGGGATTGGGACTAGATGATCTGTAAGGTCCACTCCAACACCTAAATTCTGGTTCTATGATTTAAGGGATGCCTTGCAGGGCTAAACCTTTGGGAATTACTGCTGTCTCCTACAGTTTTGGAAGGATTATCGGGTACCAAACAGCAAAGTAGTTCAGTGGCCTAAAACTATTTAGCTTTTGAAACTTTTGTCTTTTTTAATGACTACTATTTACCAGAGTGCAATTTGCAGTGATTTCTCATGAATATGAAGTTCTGGAGCACTTACACCACAAGGTTTAACACTGGTGAAGAATACAGGATATGTAATACATAGATAGGACAACAGGCAATGAGGTAAAACAGAAAGAGGGGAGATTTAGATTAGGTATAAGGAAGGTTTTTTTACAATGAGGGTGGTAAGGCACTGGCATGGGTTGCCCAAAAAAAGCTGTGGCTGTTTCATCCCTGGTAGTGTTCAAGGCCAGGTTAGACAGGGCGTGAAGCAAGCTGGTGTAGTAAAAGGTGTCCCTGCCTATAGCAGAGGGTGGAACAAGAAGAGCTTTAAGGTCCCTTCCAACCCAAACCATTCTGGGATTCAACAAAACCAGTTTACATAACAGCCACATTTAAATACTAAAGTCTATAAAACGTGTATGAGAAGCATATTCAGTGCAGAACTTTTTTAGGGTGTTTCCTGCACCTTAATTAACATTAAGAGGTGGCAAACAGCAAGGGCAGCACTAGAGGATTTATTGCTACATTGGGTTGCACGAAAGAGCAAACCAGGTGAAAGATACTGGTCCAAGGAAATGTGCTCACACTTCTGGAAGTGTCACAGGGATAACTGCATATCATCAAATCTGGAGCAGAAGTATGGGTTGTTCTTTGTTTTGCCTTAGAAACAGAGGAGAGATGGCTGAAAACCTTCAGGAAAAAAAAATGGAAAACCCCTCCAAGATTTTGCTTGAGTCCCTCTGTCTCACATTAGAGACACTCAGCTTTGGAAAGAGAAAAAAGGGTAACAGAGAATGAATAAGAAATTTTGATTATGGAAAGAAAACCATTTTTGCTAACCTTCCAGAGTCCTGTGGGGAGGGAAGTTACCCACACAGGGGATTTTTCAGCATAGCAAACCCTTCCCAGGACTCACCAGTCCAACTCCAAGGGGAATGCTTACCTAAAAACTTCCCAAACCTCTGTTATGGCAAAGAAGAACATCGCAATTTACTGGAAGTCAGCAAAAGCAGAGTCCTTGACATGGTCAGCAGTGTCTTCATTTGGCTCCAAAGAGCTTATCCTGCAACTATGGCTCACGGCACGATCTAGGAACCAGAGAACTTTACTGCCTGTGTAATGAGTTACTAGACTACGAGGGGAAAACAGGATGAAGCAATGAAAACTCAGAGATCACTAGAAACACAGTGGCTCAAGGCTGCAGTACCTGCCTCCTCTCTATTTTGTGCAGCTGAAACTCTCAGTACCTATTTATTTATTTTTTTGCCTGCCTGTCAGTGATTCTATCTGATTAAAAACATTCCCGTCACCTAAATAAAAAAAAATATTGCAGAAATGTGCCTGCAGAGCCGACCTCAAGCGTGTTCTGGACACGTGCAGCTTTAACTGGGACTTACAGAATCACCAACTCCAAATATTTACAATACAACTCAACAGAATTTTCTAGCTACACTAGGAATAGGAGCTGCTCCAAGAGTCCCTGAAGAGCTTTGGCTGATCAATCATTTATATCACTTGGATACTAATTAGGCAGTTAAGGGAAGGAGAGAGCTGGGAGTGTTCAGCCTGAAAAAGAGAAGGACCCAGGGATACCTCAGAGCCCCTTTCTCTGCCTGAAGGGGCTCCAAGAGACCTGCAGAGGGACTTTGGACAAGGGCCTGGAGTGACAAGACAAGGGGGAATGGCTTCACATTGACAGGACAGGGTTAGATGGGAAACTGGGAAGGAATTCTTCCCTGTGAGGCTGCTGAGGCACTGGCACAGGTTGCCCAGAGAAGCAGTGAGAGTGTTCCAGGCCAGGTTGGATGGGGCTTGGAGCAACCTGGTCTAGTGGAAGGTGTCCCTGCCCATGGGCAGGGAACGGAACGACATGGTGAAGGGTCCCTTCCAACTGAAACCGTTCTGGGATTCTATGAAATTTGGTGTAACAGAGATCCAGGCAAGGAAGGGGCACTTTTCAAACCCTCCAAAACAATTCCAGCTGAGTAGGGAGACTCCCAGCACCTGCTCTCCCCATGGTGGGAACTGCTCTCAATGAACTGAGCAGTTCACCGTGTCCCAGCTCGCACCAGGAAAACACAAAGGCATTGGAATCAGCACTTGGAACACAGCTCAGCATTGGAGCTATTTATAGCAGTTCAAGGTGTGTGCTGTTGCAGACAGGGAACAGCTTGTTTTCCCAGGAATTGATCTATAAGGCACAGATTATATAAACAGTTGTTTCTTGCTCATTTCCACACCAATGGCATCTCCCAGGATAAAAAAGCACTTGTCAATGCAGCAGCTGCTCTCAGACAGCACAACTGTCAGCAGCTGCGAGGTCTTTAGCTGGGAATTCTAGGTGAGCTCGGGAAAGATGTTCCCAAAATACAGCTGCAACGCCTTCATGTGCAGTTGGATGCAGACAGAAGAGAGCTGTGATCCTGCTCCACACTATTCTGCTGCTTAAAACTCATAAAGTAAGATTTCTCAGTTTCACTCACTATAAACCCTTGTTTAAGCCTATCCACAAGAGTCTTTTGGAATATTTCAAAGAATCATAGAATATAGGAGTTGGAATGGACCTTACAGATCATCTAGCCCCTCCTCACTACATCAGGTTGCTCAAGGCCTCATCCACCCTGGCCTTGAACACTGCCAGTCAAGGTTGGGGCCAGCCACCGTATCTCTGGGCAACCTGTGCCAGTGTCTCACTACCCTTAGAGTAAAAAGCTTTTTTCTCACATCCAAGCTAGACTTTCCCTCCTTCAGTTTGAAACTATTACCTCTGGGGTTTCCACTATGCCGCCATTAAGCAGGTTTTAATGAGAAATTCTTGGCTGTGAGGGTGGTGAGGTACTGGCACAGGTTGTACAGAGAAGCTGTGGCTGCTTCATCCCTGGAAGTGTTCCAGGCCAGGTTGGATGGGGCTTGGAGCAACCTGGGCTAGTGGAAGGTGTCCCTGCCTATGGCAGGGGGTTGGAACAAGATGAGCTTTAAGGTCCCTTCCAGCCCAAACCACCTACCTGCTATTATATTATATTATTACCTACTGTTATTACGCACAGGTTGTACAGAGAAGCTGTGGCTGCTTCATCCCTGGAAGTGTTCCAGGCCAGGTTGGATGGGGCTTGGAGCAACCTGGGCTAGTGGAAGGTGTCCCTGCCTATGGCAGGGGGTTGGAACAAGATGAGCTTTAAGGTCCCTTCCAGCCCAAACCACCTACCTGCTATTATATTATATTATTACCTACTGTTATTACCAGCCTGTCCTCCTAGGGGAGATGCTCCAGTCCACTTAGCAACTTTGTAGCCTCCTCTGTCTCCAACAGTGTTCCATGTCCTTCTTCTATTGAGGACACCAGAACTGTGTGCAGTATTCCAGGTGGGTCTCACCAGAGCAGAGCAGCAGGGAAAAATCACCTCTTTTGACCTGCTGCCACACTCCTTTGGATGCAGCCCAGGCCTCTACTGGCTTTCTGGGCTGAGCTCACACTGCAGCTCATGGTGAGCTTCTCATCCATTTCAGTGGCAAACTCAGTACCCAGATTCTGTTTTGAGGAAAAAACAGCACAATTTCTTTTAAAGCTATTCCTTTCTACTTCAATGGCTACTGTTTTCTATATATTTATCCTTACCTTTCAGCATGCCTACACAGAAGACCCAGCTGGATCATGCCCTGGAAGCAAAGGCAGCGGGCCCAAAGCTGAGCAGCTCTCTCTGCTCGGTGCTGTAAGACTGTAGCATCTCTCTCTGCAGGGCTGGGAACCAACCTGCCTTCCACAGCCTTGTGCAGAACCAGTCCTTCAATGTCAAGAGAAGTGTTTTACTCCTTAAAGCTCAGGAAAATCCACGCTGGCAGAGAAAAGATGAACCACTACATGTGAGACAGGCTGCTTCTGGGGACTGCTGCTGCTCAGGCTCGCAGGGCCCAAAATAGCTGGTGATGGTGCAGAGATCACTGGGTGAGGTGGTCAAAGGTACGTGGATAAACACAACCAGCTGCAGCAAACAGCTCATGTTTAGTGCCAAAATCCATCAACGCACACCGAGTAACACCAGTCCCCAAACCAAATGAAATGCAGGCAACGCCCCTTTGCTCCCCAGGCCCTCAGGGGAGGGTAAAAAGGTCTCACTGTAGCTATTTATCACACCAAGCTCGTCACAATGCTGGCAGCTGCCATCGCCACCACTGCCATCCTTTCACAAGAAGCAGGACACACGGCTGAAGGCACATCCCCTCCTGCCAGGACAGCACCTGCCTCTGCTCCTGCCCAACAGCTCTCTCCAATGATTCTACAGGAACCAGGGAAGGCTATGAAGCTGCTACAAACAGGTAGAAAATAAATAATCAAGTCACTCACCACACTTGTGAGTGCTTTGCTTTATCTGGCACCACCTAGTGCACTCCTCATCTCTTCTGAGTTAATCAGGTTTCCAGAGCAGGACCCAAAAGCTGCAGTTTAACTCTATGGTATGAGGAGTATTCCCTGTACAAAGATTCCTTCTCACTTTTCCATTTTAAAATTTAATGACAAACTGGAGAAGAAAACCAAGGCTAGAGCCTGCTTACTACACATTCATTGCTCAGAGCCCTGAAACTCACTTTTATCCACAGCAGAAGCCACTGGAAAAACAGGGAAGAACCACCACCAAGCCTTTGTTTTCCCTTCAGTGATTTAGCCAGGTTAATTTTGCTATCAGTGAACTGCAAAACCAACACTTACCTATGGAGCTGCTGACCTGTTGAGGAACACAGTCACAACTCTGTCACAACTGCAGCTGAGGCACACTTGGGAATGTGTCCTCTCCTCAATCCCTCTGCTTCAGCTCCCACAGCTCAACTCTGGTTTCCAGAGGCTGCTTTAAAACCTAGAGGATCTCAGCTGACCAGCCAGCCTACTCCAACACAAATCCCTAAATATCCATCAGTACACTCTGAGACTGAAAGGCACCTTCCCAAAGGGCCACAAACCCTTCAGCATCCAGGCTAACACAGACTCCACAAACTCCACAGCCTCAGAGGTGAGAGGTCATTCACCTCTCTGTATCTGAACAAAAGGTGCACAGAAAGCTTTCTGTATACCTTTAAATTTAAAAGGGGCAAGCTCAAGTCAGCCCTGGCTGAGTGAACGCGAAAGAGCTGGTGTGAAGGAACTATTGTGTTTAACCAGCATTGTCCTCGCTGCTGGCTGCTGTCTCCCTCTGAGCAAACAGGGTACAGAGACAAGGTCATGGAATCACACACTGGTTTAGGTTGGAAGGGACCTTAAAGACCATTTCATTCCCACGTTGCTGTCATAGGCAGGGATGCCATCAAGATGCTTGTTTCTGCACAGGAGATGCACATATGCAAGTTCAATGTGTATTTTGCATATATGAGCATATTTAACAGCAGTAAAAAAAATCCCATTTATGGTGAAAAACCCATTAGCCACTGCTACTGCTACCATTCAGTTGGATCCTTGACTTTTCCACAAGGGCCTGGAGTGCCAGGACAAGGGGGAATGGCTGCACACTGACAGAGAGCAGGATTAGACGGGATATTGGAAGGAAATTCTTTCCCTGTGAGGGTGCTGAGGCACTGGCATAGGTTACCCAGAGAAGCTGTGGCTGCCCCACCCCTGGGAGTGGTTTAGGCCAGGTTGGATGGGGCTTGGAGCAACCTAGTCTAGTGGAAGGTGTCCCTGCCCATGGCAGGGGGTGGAACTGGATGAGCTTTGAGGTCCCTTCCAACTCAAACCATTCTAGGATTCTATGATTTGCCAAACAGCTTGCAGAGATACCAACAAATTCTTATATTCCACGTCCTTCTCTTTGTTCCTGTCCTGGGGAGCTGCTGCAGGTAGCTCCCAACTGCTCAAAGCTCTGAGATAAGCTGCAGAGTAGACAGTGCTGCATTCACCTGCACTGAGTCCGTGTTTGGAAGCTGCTCCCTGCATCTATCATGGCAAGGTGGTGTTCCCTCCTCCTCCCATAAATGGTGAAAGTTTCATTTATTCAGGAACCAACTACAGTGAGCTGCAGCTTACCTAGGAAAGCTTCCCATTCACCACAGGCAAGAGTAGTTTTCAGAACATGAATGTCTAGATTATGAACATCTACACTCCGTGAATGCTCAGAGTAAGGAATTTATAAATGTGAAGATTGTGTACATGGGCAATACATTATACCCCGAAGGAAAAAAAACCACAAGACGCAAAACAGTAGAAAAGCCTAAATCAGCACTGCTCCAAGATCATACTACCTCAGCTCCTAAAATTCCCAAGAGAAGGTCCCTAGATACTCTAACCTTTGTAACATTTCTCCAATATTCTCTCTCAACATTCATCACAGTCCAAAAATCATCCTAGCCACAGATATTCAAAGCACAGACTACAGCCCCACATTGCGCAAGCTCATCCCAAGCCACGCTGAGTAACTACCCATAAAGAACGAAGATTCTCCCAGGGCTGGAGCCCCTCTGCTCTGGAGACAGGCAGAGAGAGATGGGGGTGTTCAGTCTGGGGAACAAAAGGCTCCAGGGAGAACTTAGAGCACTTTCCAATGCAAAATGGGCTCCACGAGAGTTGGAGGGGGACTTGGACAAGGGCCTGGAATGACACGACAAGGAGGAATGGCAGAGGGCAGGGTTAGATGGGATACTGGGAATAAATTTTTCCCTGTGAGGTTGGTGAGGCACTGGCACAGGCTGCCCAGAGAAGCTGTGGCTGGTCCACCTCGTGGAACTGAACTGGTTGAGCTTTGAGGTCCCTTCCAACCCAAAGCAGTCTAATCCACAAGAGAAAGGTGTGCAATACAGGAAGCCTGGTATCCTCAACAGCCATCAGAGTATGTGGGCTCCCTTCTTCAGCAAGGTGAAGATCTACCTGATGTTGATTCACCCCATGTCCACAGAGCAGTGTACTCCTGACTACGTCAGTCCTCATGCAGACACGAGAGCTTTGAGGTCCCTTCCAACCCAAAGCAGTCTAATCCACAAGAGAAAGGTGTGCAATACAGGAAGCCTGGTATCCTCAACAGCCATCAGAGTATGTGGGCTCCCTTCTTCAGCAAGGTGAAGATCTACCTGATGTTGATTCACCCCATGTCCACAGAGCAGTGTACTCCTGACTACGTCAGTCCTCATGCAGACACGAGGCAAGATACTGGAAAAGCTAGATTTTGGGGGGAAGTTGGTAAGGGGACAAAAGCAAGCCACTCCAGCATGAATGCCACTAGACTCTGAGCTCCCCTGTCTTTTTAGGGGAAGATTACAGAGGTTTAGAAAGCAGCAGCTGCCTTGGGGTGAGATATGAAATGATCAGCTCGACTCTGTGCCATGCTTCGGCTCTCAGAGAAAGTATCACTTCCAGCAGTGGCAGCAAGCCTGCAGGTGAGTGCAGCTTAAAGACTGTTATTTGGGAAAAAGAAATCCCTAAACAGACAAGGCTTAGCAGCAGAGATAATGGCATTTGACTCTGCAGGTTTCATCCACTAGGAAATCTGGGGAAAATATATTCCACAAGCACATTACCTGCTGTCTGAAACCAGCACCAAAATTTACTCCTGTACCAGCAGGCTTTGTGTCCAGGATGTTAATTATTGCTCCTCTCCCTTCTGTCACAGGATAAGGGCCAGGTAAAAGCTACACAAATGTCAGTGTGATTAAGCCACTCAATCTGTGATTCACTGCCCATCACATAGGAGTCAAACAGTTAATTTCACAGCATCAGCCAACAGAAGCACATTTCATGCCTTCCTGAAGTGAGCCGATATCAGCTACCTCCTCCCTGTTGAGCTGAAAAGGCTTATGGATTTAAACCCACGATTCCTCAGAAAACAGACTGCCACAGGACTGGAATAGTATGATAAACTGACAAGGTCTGCAACTGAACTTGTTTAATCAAGTCTCCTTCCAGTGGTTTTCCTTCATTATTGCCCCAGTGTCAAGGATAAATTAAAAGTTATGCCGAGTGCATCCCCCTAACAAGCAGCTTTGAGAGCAGTGGCATGGGTTGCCCAGAGAAGCTGTGGCTGCCCATCCCTGGAAGTGTTCCAGGCCAGGCTGGATGGGGCTTGGAGCAACCTGGGCTAGTGGAAGGTGTCCCTGCCCGTGGCAGAGGGTGGATCTGCATGAGCTTTAGGGTCCCTTCCAAGCCAAATTATTCTGGGATTCTGTGAGATCCACCACCACCGTTGGCTGTGCGCTCCCCCAGCAGAGTTCACAAACACAGAAGCAAAGGGCACACATGCAAGTCCACATACTGCCTATCAGCTCTCAGGTACTCACACAGGCTGCCCAGGGAAGTAGTGGGATCACCATCCCTGGAAGCATTCAAGAGACACCTTGATGCAGCACCTAGAGACATAGTTTAATGCTGGACTTGGCAGTGCTGGGGGGATGGTTGGACTCAATGATCTCAGAGGTTTTATCCAATCTTAATGATTCTATGATTCCACCTGAAAGCTCCTCCCATCCGTGAGATCTTTTACCTGCTGCGTGTGGATGTGAGCTTTATCCTCCAGAAGAGGGCAAGAGACCAAGGGACAGAGCTCGGGACAGAGCACTGCACAAATTAATGCTCCTCTCAAAGTCTGGGTAGGCAGAACCTGACAGGCCTTAAATACCATCCACCAGGGATGCCAGCTTTGAAAAATTGCCTCCCCTGGATCAGCAGTTTGAGTTAACAGCTCCCTTGAACAGCAATCCAGAAAGCAGCTCCCAAGTGATTTACTTTTGATTAGTTCAGCTACAAATGCCTCTGAATGGCCAAGAGTTGTCCCTGCCCATGGCAGGGGGTTGGAACAGGCTGATCTTTGAGGTCCCTTTCCAACCCAAACCATACTGGGATTCTATGAAAACTTACTTTTGAGAAATCTCGTGCTCCAGGAATCAGATTTTAGACAAGAGTGCTTATAAGAAATTATTAGTGCCTTCTGCCACTGTTGAAACAGCAGAATTTGGGGTCAGGGAACCCCAAGAATTGCTCTGAGAGGGCAGAGATTGCCTAAGAAGCTCCAGCAGCTGAACATACAAGTTGTATTTGCCACATCAACACCTTCAGCTTCAGCCTCCCTATAAAAATGGATTTTAAACTTTGCAATTAAAAGGTTTTAAAGAAAAAGTGAATTACAGCAACCACTACGAATACAACCAGCAAATAAGCGGCACGGAAGTACAGGTGCTGCACTCAAAGCCATGCTGATCTAAACTGCTCACTGCTTTTCGTTCCTGTTTCACAGTTACTGCAGCTATTTTCTGTAACTCCTATCTGTAGAACATCCATTACCTGTCTATTAGTGAACTCATGCAGCCAGGACCCATCCTGGCTCACACCTTATGTTTTACTTCCCCAAGTCAAGCTCAGCATCGCTCTCCCAGCATCCTTCTCCACCTAGCCATCAGCAGCTTGCCTGGACCTAACTACCTAAAACATGCCGGAGTGTGTCCAGAGAAGGGCAACAAAGCTGGTGTCGGGTCTGGAACACAAGTCCTGTGAGAAGAAACAGAGGGAACAGGGGTTGTTTGGCATGGAGAAGAGGAGGCTCAGGGGTGACCTTATCACTCTACAACTCCCTGGCAGGAGGCTGGAGCTAGGCTGGGGTCAGTTTGCCTGGACCTAACTACCTAAAACATGCCGGAGTGTGTCCAGAGAAGGGCAACAAAGCTGGTGTCGGGTCTGGAACACAAGTCCTGTGAGAAGAAACAGAGGGAACAGGGGTTGTTTGGCATGGAGAAGAGGAGGCTCAGGGGTGACCTTATCACTCTACAACTCCCTGGCAGGAGGCTGGAGCTAGGCTGGGGTCAGTCCCTTCTCCCAGGCAACTAGTGAAAGGATGAGAGGACATAGTCTCAAGCTGCACCATGGAAGGTTTAGGCTAGACATGAGGAAGAATTTCTTCACAGAAAGGGAGATCAGACACTGGAATCTGCTGCCCAGGGAGGTGGTGCAGCCACCATCCCTGGAGTTGTTCAAGGAACATCTGGACATTGCACTTAGTGCCATGGTCTAGTTGACATGGTGGTGTTAGGCCACAAGCTGGACTTGAGGATCTCAGAGGTCTTTTCCAACCCGACTGATTCTGTCATCCTCCAAACACATAAAAACGTCCCTGTGCAGTATAAAACAAAACAGCAGCAGAGAAAGCCATATTCAGGGATACTTAGGGCAAGGACTCAACTTGAGCAGAGCTGTTGCTCGTTCCCCCCAGGGTGGACAGAAATATCCCCATTTGTGTAAATACAGCTTTAGTCAACAGGGCGACAAATCCGTACAGAGATAAATGTCAACCACTGACGTCAGTGCCGCAGCAACCTAATCAAAGTACAGCCTTCATCTATTTTTAAACCCTAGTTAGAGGATTTTTCTTTAAAAAAAAAAGAGCTAAAAAAATCATTACAACTCATCTTTAAAAAAATATCTCTTTAAAAATAAATCTATTGAGCAGTAAAACAGAGCTGAAATATTTATTGCTCTCTGGTGCTGTGGACATGAAAGCAAAGCTTTACCCAAAGCCTGAGACTAGTTGTTCCATCCGATGCGTCAACACACTAGAAAGCAGAAGATAAGGATTTGGGAAAGCATACACATCAGATTGGCACTGGCCTTTGTATTGGAAATTTACCCAGACAGGTTAAAAATAACCCCAGGAATGCTGGAAGCCATGCTGAAGGTCGCTCTGGGCAGAACTGCTGTTTTTATAGTAAGAGCTCCCAGTGACACGTGACTTGCTATTGCTAGTATTTTTGTCCCCAGAAAACAGGCTGCACAACCTCGTTCCCCTGGCTCACAAGTGAGGTCATGGAGGCTGGGCACAACCAACGTGGCAGTGCCATGGGGAGAAATCCAGCCCAACACCTCCTTGTTGACAAGTTTTCCTTCTTAAAACTAATCCTCTATGACTTACATTGAAAAGAGTCGTTTCTGTCTACCAGCACACTCCGGCCAGCATTCCCGTTACGCATTTCCATGGTTTTAAGGCCCATTACTGCAGGGTTCAGTTTCAATAACACCAGAGTCAGCATGGCACGAGGAGTGTTTACACAGAGCAGAGTTCCCAAGCTTCTGGTCTCACAGAGCACAGTGAGGAGAGCACTGCTACCTTCAAAAA
>NW_008683612.1:24584-51536 GCF_000695815.1 Acanthisitta chloris | reverse complement strand
TTCACAGTGACCAACCTGACAGAACGTTCTCCATGCTGACTCTCAAGACCCAGGCTGGGGTCCACAGTCTCCATTTAGAAAGAATCACAGAACCATCAAGGTTGGAAAAGACCTTCAAGATCATTGAGCCCAACTGTCAACCCAGCACCACCATAATCACCACTAGACCATATCCCCACGTGCCACACCCAGATGCCTCTTGCATACTTATAGAGACTCCACCGCTTCCCTGGGCAACTTACTCCAATGCCCGATCACTCTTTCAGGGTTTTTCTAATATCTAATGTGAACCTGCCCTGGTGCAACTGGAGGCCATTTCCTACTGCCCTTTCACTTGAGACACAGCAGAAGAAACTGACCTCCACCTCACTTACACCCTCCTGGCAGGGAGTTCTAGAGAGTAATATGGTGCCCCCCAAGCCTCCCCTTCTCCAGAAGGAAAGAGATGCAAAGGGAGCAATTCCAAGTGGGAATATCCTACTCAGCCTTCAGCTGTGGCTTCAACTGCTATCCCAAGGGCTTCACAGTGCAAGAGGCCTTGCTGCTTCATTGCACTGGTGAAGTCTTCTAGAAATTCTTCATGTGGGAGAAAAGTGTCTTCAATGGTTAACATCTTCAATTTAGGGAGACAAACTCCACCATGAAGCTTTGTCCTTACTGGAGACAACACAACTTGCCAAAGGCAGGAGGGAAAGGACAGGCCATGCAGTTACACTACAATTCAGGTGCTGAAATACTCGGATCAGAATCAAGTTACAGGAGGAAACATCCAAGTCCCTGTTCCCATCAAAACTTTCTCAGAGGATATGGCATTTCTATTTTTGAAGAGCATGAGGAAAATAAATATGTGCACCTTCTGCACACAAGCCATGCTCAGCACAGACCCAGCAGGGAACTTGCAGAAGTCACTGCTTGGGGTTAGTAGAATTCATAGAATCATAGAATTTAAGGGTTTGAATGGACCTTACAGATCATATAGTCCGAACCCCTTCCCATGGGCAGGGACGACATCTCACTACATCAGGTTCCTCAAGGCCTCATCCAGCCTGGCCTTGAACACTGCCAGGGTTGGGGCAGCCACCACATCCCTGGGCAACCTGTGCCAGTGTCTCACCATGCTAGAGATGAAATGTAACCACGTGTAACGAATCCAAGTCCCCATTTCATGCTGTCCTTGAAAGGAGAGGCGTCAGAGATTGGATGCTGCTGGGAATGGCTGGCAGCAAGTGTTCACACTGATCTCTTACTCTTCTTGTTTGCTAGGTTTTAAAGGAAGAAACTTGCTGTTTAGAAGGAGCAAGAATCTTTAATCCTTCCTGTCTAGAATATACAACTGATTTAAGGGTTTCTTGACGTTATCTGCACTTAACAGAAGGATGCCCGAAATGGCTCCCAGCACCCTCCTGTTCCCATGGAAAAATTGGATTTTCAGCCACCATGGCCTCCTCCAAGCACTAACTCCACCAGCAAGGTTTTGCTCCCTTCCAAACATAAGCAGTGTGATACAAAAGGGAAGACAACAAACCTTCAGCAACAAAAGAATAAAATAAACACAGGAAGTTAAAATCCAAGAGGGAAGGAAAGAAGAAGATTCACATCAGCTCCAACTTGGTGAGATCACATACACACCTTGACTTGTGGAGGTGCATACGAAGATGAAGATAGATATGTATCGATTTCTCTCTCCACACAGGGGTTGCTTTATTTAATGGGAGACAGCAGAGATAAACCTCTCGGATAAACCAGCAGTGGAAGAATCCATTTCCCCAACAGAAAGAATCAATGATTATCCATTTTCCCTTTTATCCTCCCAGTCACACAGCAAATTGGAGAAAACGAGCTAACCGCAACTCCCATCTGCTCCCCTCCCAGATGTTTCTCCAGCTCAAGAATCCCCAGCAGAGCCTGCACCAAACCCGTTCTGATAGGATTTCCTTACCAAACTCAAGCATGATAAGTGAAGCAGCTTCACTTGGAATATTAAATTTAGCACAAGTAGCTTTACTGTGTAACCCACAGAGCTGGACAGGCAGAGGGGCTCTCCCAGGATATCTCAGCTTTGTCCAACTCAGTTTAAGTTGGGAATACACTCACTCACTGATCTGAAATAGCACACAGACTCTAGTTACATAAAAGAACACAAGTACAGAATAACAAAGTCTTTAAGCAAGAACCATGCTGAGAGCTCTGAAGTTCCCCACAGCCCTCTCCCAAATAAAACTCCGTATTTGGGGAGGGAGGGAAGGAATACAAAGTACATTTACTGAAACACTCAAAGATGAAAAATTGTAATTGCTCTGCCTTGACATCTGGTTTCTATTTCGCTTCCATTCTATCAGGTTACATAACAAACAGATGATGCACCAGAGCCCTGGAGTTCTTCAGCAAGTCTTGTGCAGATTTGGTGTTTACATTCCTCCCCATAAAAATCTCAGCTATGCCACACACACAGGCATGTTTGAAGCAGACAAAGCACTCAAAGACGAATGAATAGTTTGCAAAGGAAAAAGTAATCATGACTGGGGAGTGTGGGGGTGTTCTGAATCGAAAATTTCATATAGAAAATACTGTTTCCCAATCCAGTTCAGGAATCAAAGCTGCACACAACAGCACTCGCAGCTGTGCAAAGTTTATATGAAGAAGCCACAGGGAACACACAAGTTTACACCCGGGTGAAACACTTAGGTGAAGCAAGTGCCAAATGTAATGATGCAAACATAAATTCCACCCTGCCCTGTTATCTAACGCAGTACAGCTCTGCATCACCCGTGTCCTTCCCCCACCTTCTAATCTGGGGCTGCTTTTTTCAGACCACGGTACTTTTCAGTCACTTCTGCTGTCACAGTGACTCACAGCATCAAAAGCATGTGGCCAACGGGTAACTCTGGAAATCAGGCATCCACTTCGCTGACCTTGTCCCCAGACATTACAAACTTTCTTCTGAGTCAACAGCACATCCTTCCTTGGGAGCAATTCAGGAAGTCATGCAGTGGTAATAAAGCTGACTCAGCTGAACACAGGCTCCAGTGACTCCCCTCTCCCTCCCCAAAACACAACATCCGGGAATGAGCACACAAGAGCTGCAAAACCATGCAGCTTGCGACGGTCCATTGCTTCTCTTTACATGATGCTCAAGTTTGATCTGGAATAATCCTGAATCATTCACAAATCCAATGCTCATGGAAAACTGCCTTCACAGAGTATTTCCCACGCTAAGGGCATACGGCGAGCATCCCCAAACTGTAAGTTACGCCCAAGATTTTCACTGCACAGTTAATTTCCAACCTGACCTTCTTTAACTGCACTTTTGAAGGATTATAGACTTATCTAACAGATTATGGACACGGAACTGTTGGAGCAAGTCCAGAGGAGGCCACAAAGTTGCTAAGAGGACTGGAGCATCTCCCCTGTGAGGACAGGCTGAGGGAGCTGGGGCTGTTCAGCCTGGAGAAGAGAAGACTCCAGGGAGACCTCAGAGCAACTTTTCAATATCTGAAGGACCTACAAATGAGCTGGAGAGGGACTCTGTGTTAGGAACTGCAGTGATAGGACAAGGGGTAATGGTTTCAGACTGAAGGAGGGAAAGTGTAGGCTGGATGTGAGAAAAATGTTTTTTCCTGTGAGGGTGCTGAGACACTGGCACAGGTTGCCCAGGGACGTGGTAACTGCCCCGACCCCGGTGGTGTTCAAGGCCAGGCTGAATGAGGCCTTGAGCAACCTGATCTAGTGAGGAGGTGTCCCTGCCCAGGGCAGGGGGTTGGGACTAGACGATCTGTAAGGTCCATTCCAACCCTTAAATTCTATGATTCTACTGTTCTATACTCATCTAACAGATTATACTGTCCCATACTCTATACTCATCTTGGGCCCTCTGTTTCATTTGTTAGCAGCCCTAAACATCTCATTGCTGCTCACTATCAGGCAGGACACTGATCTTGATAAACATTCAGCCTGCATGGGCACAGCCCACTCTAGGACTGGATTTAGAGCTTCAGCAAAGACCAATTCCCATGGGGACTTGCCCATTTTGGCAACTTCATCCCCACATGTTATTTTTGAAAGAAGTAAACACGCGAGCCACTCAAATGGGAGAAGAATGAAAGAGGTAGAGTAACAATCACTACAACCTGAGGGTGCAAAATTTGTACTCTAAAGGGACCAAACCAACAACAGCAGGTACAAGATCCCTGTGTTTTCTTTGGGAAACAGCTGTCAAGACTCCCTGCAGATGGGACATCTCTGAGCAGGAAGTTAGTGCCATTTAAGCTAGTGCCAAACATGAAAATAATCAAAGCATTGATGGATGGCACCACAATGCTTCACGATTACCAAAGGCCAGTTACTTGCTCTTCTCCTTACCTTTTCATTCCACAAACCTGCACACACTCACACAACATCATGTGCAGATGGTGTCAGAAACAGTGAAGGCATTAGTCATGGGCAGACAAGGGGAAAAATGCTCCAAAACACCAGTTTTCAAGAACCCTATTCCTCAGATACTACAGTATCTCTATGCTGCCAGCTCCAGTAGGCACAAAAGCAAAACTTCTGCTGGTTGAATTCCTTCTGGTCATTTCTCAGCAAGTTTGTCATTAAGTAGCAAGCAAACAATTAATAGCATTAATCTTCGAACAAAAAGACAGTGCTAGGTGCATTCCATTTCTTACCAGGAGATGCTTTTCCCCTCTGAATCCTTCCACACTGGGCGAAGTTCTCAGTAAGCCCAGAGCTACTCAAAGCAACAGCTATGGGGAACAGAAAAGGGGAAAAAAACCCCAACAAAACAATGTCACCTCCCTTAGAAAATTCCAACAACTAAAAATTTAAGGTGTCCTAAGGAAATTCCATGAAAACCAAGCACAGTGGTATCAGCCCAGAGGAAAAGAGCAAGGAGCAGAGACAGAGCTGCTCTAGCCAACAGCACTGAGACCACAAGGGACAGCAGTTCCTTACTCCAGGACATAACTTACACCTACCCCCACTTCGCTGCTGCTTTTGAAAGACCAAAATTAATGTTTATTCTTCCATTTCACCTTCAAGAGATCTTTAGGTGTCCACACACATCAGGGTTGTATTACACACCTGAAACAATTGAACTGCAACAGCTTTTCTCACAAATCCAAGAATTGCCAGAGGTTAAGTGAATTCCTGAGGTAGCTGATATTTTTGTTATGTTTCCTACAGCAAACTGTGCAATTAGGGTAAAAATCTGTTACTGCTCTAAGTAAAAGTTAACAACCAGTTCCCAAATCCTGTGTCAGCAAGGAGACCTGTATATACACCAGCAGCTACTATTTCAACTGCAAAACCTGCAATGGCTCCAGCTTTCCTTTCTGGGAATCCTTCATGGCAAAGACAGGAACAACCAGTGCATGCCATGGAGGATGCTGTTGCACTGGCAAGAGGGCAGCTACCCAAAAGGAGAGACAGCCTCACATTTTTGTGTAGATGAACTAACACCTAATTTGACTCACTTCAGCTGGATTCCTGCCTCACTCCCAGAAAGATGCAGTACCTCCATCACCTCCCAGCTGCCGAGATTTTTATAGCAGGGGAAGGAGTTCAAAGTCATGGACTGTACCTTGAATACCTCCTCCTGCTGATGGGGCAAAAACAGGCAGTAAAAGGGTCCTCTCCAAAACCAGTGCACAGCCTAGTCACAAGAAGTCCTCGAGTCACTGTCGTGGTAAGTCATTGTCAAGAGCAGAACAGTGAACTCCATAGCGAGGCCGAAGGATGCGGAGCGAGTTTTAATTCCATGCTTCCCAACATACGTATTTAGAGCAGCAAGCGACAGTGTGAGGAAAGAGGCTGCAAGGCTTTGACTTGTTCAGAGGCCAAGATGGAAAAGCTGTTTCTTCAGTACCAAAATTTTTAAGTGCTTATTCATCCCTGCTTCTCATCTGTAAGCAAACTACTCCTCCATTCACTACAGACTGGCAGGATGCAAAGGCGTAGTGCAGCAGCCTTCACTTTTACTATTATAAATGATGCTATTTTTGCCTTTGAGCCTCCGGTATCAGAAATCCCACATCCTTCACACGCCTCACCCCCAGCTCCCTCCACTCAGCTATTGTGTCTTGCCAAGCTGTAGGTGTTTTCCTCCTGTAGCTTTACCTGCTGAGCACAGTCGGGAGCGAGTTGTGACATCTGCCTGCTCTGCCGCACGTTGCGTGTGTGAGGCTGCGTGCAACCACTTACTTATAGGACAGGCCAATTAACAAAGAGCCGCACATGGCCAGCAAACCAGGGCTGGCAACATGTCTGGCATGACCACGATCCCATTTGTGCTGAACCCTGTGAGCTTTCAGCATTAACATCACCTTTCAACACCAAGGGACGAGCTGCCACGGCCGGTCAGCATCAGACAACGCCAGACATCCCAAACCTCCACGCACACTGCGTGCTCTGCCCTCTCATCTGCTTCCACCAGCAGTAAGTTTTCACTTCTGCTCAAACGCCAGACAAAACATGTTTCAGCTGCCAGCATGCAGCTCCGCTGGCACAGCCAAGGGCACTCATCAAAGGTCAGAAGCTTCAAGAAGCTGCACAGCATATCGAAGTCCTGTGAGCATGGGATGCTTGGAATGATCTGTAATTAGATGTTTCAGTGTTCATTATCCTGGAAAGAGGTCCACAGCAGCCTTTCGTGAGTCCAGTGCCGAGGGGTGGAAAAGAAATCCCACATGGTTGAATTTCTTTTCTCGGCATGTAAACAGGGGCTTGAGCTGAAACTACAATTTGGAGCCCAGAGACAGTGCAGCGATGGGGCAGCTCAGACAGCTCTGACTGCATCCAGCGCCTGAATGAGGACCTGTGGAAGCTCCAAGTCAGAAATTTTCTAATTAAAGGACTCAGCAGGCAACAGGTGAAAGTGTCTAGAAGCCTCCACCAGTTTCGATTTGGGAGGAGGATGAGGAGGAGGGAGGAGAAACACCTCAGTGGGATTTTTCCTCTCTGCACCTCCCCTGCGCACAAAGTATCCTCTGCATGGCTTAGTCAGCAAAACTATTCACTTGGAAGAGGCAGAGTGGTAAATAATGTGGAGCAAAGCTGATAAATCGCTTAGAATTTGCCGAAACAAACAATACATTAAACCAGGATGCTATTAACAACTTGTAAATGTGACACAAACAGTGAAGCTACAGGCACGATGAAAACACAGCCTTGCTGGAAAACAGTAAAAAAACATATTCAAAGAGTGAATACTGAGCATTCTGCCACTTTCAAAGTAAGAGCCAGATACAATCTCACTGGCAACACTTCCTCAACACTACTTACTGTGAAGTAATTATAATGGGAGATACTGGGGGGTAAAAACATCCCTGCAGGTCAAAAGAAATAGCCCCACAAATGTTTCTTGCAA
Organism: Acanthisitta chloris; assembly: GCF_000695815.1. Lineage (NCBI taxonomy): Eukaryota > Metazoa > Chordata > Aves > Passeriformes > Acanthisittidae > Acanthisitta > Acanthisitta chloris. The sequence continues at coordinate 44,170 of NW_008683612.1, read as the reverse complement.
AAGGGGAAAAAAAAATAAGTTTCCAGCACAACAGAAATAATCTTCCAACACAACTCTGCCTCATGCCTTTGCCTGCTAAAGCCACAAATGTGTATGTGCCTAAACCAACTATGAGCATAATTATTTCTGAATAAAAACAAGCTCCTTCTGCAGAGCTCTCTGGCTGCAAAGCTTGAAAAGAAAATTGAAACACCACGACCACACTCTGTTATCCCAGTTCACCTTTCCCAGGAGGGAAGGATCATTCCACAGCACAGTCAGGCTCCTGCAGCTACAGAAATGCAGCTCTTATGACTGGCAGCTCCTGAACGGATTCTCCAGACAGTCTCTCCTGAAGAAAGCAGCTTCAATAGTAAAACACAAACCAAAATAAGCAGGAAAGAAAGGAACAGCCTGAAGCTGTGCTAGGGAAAGTTTACGGTGGATATTAGGAAAAGGTTCTTCCCTCAGAGCGTGATCAGGGACTGAACAGCAGTGGTTATGGGCACCACCACCCATGCTCGGGGAATGAGCTCTGGTAAAGGCTGGTAACTGCAGCAGCTATGAGACAGGGCAGTAACACCTCAGTGGTCACCTCTAGGGACTTCATAGATTCATGGAATCATTAAGGTAGGAAAAGACCTGTAAGATCGAGTCCAACTGTCAACCCAGCACAACCACTGTGTTCACCACTAAACCATGGCCTCAAGTGCCACATTCACATTGTTTTTTGAACGCTTCCAGGGATGGTATCTCCACGACTTCCCTGGGTAGCCTGGTTCCAGTGCTTTACAAATCTTTCCATGGAAAAATTTTACTTCAGGTACAAAGAAATCCAAAGACACTATTCAATGCGCAATGGTTGGTGCAGAGAGCTCCTAGAACCAACCCTCACTCCCATGGAGGGAAACAACCACGCCATGTCCCAGCCTCATTCATGTGGGTATTGAATCTCCAGCTCTTCAGTGACCAGATCCCAGCGAAAAGGAAAATCAAACCACACTGTGAGCTCACACAAACCTACACTCCGGAATTAAAAGTCTGTCTGTACTCCAGCATCACTTACTGTCTACACCAGTAGACTGGTACTGTGTTTAAAGGCATGTCAGACACCTGAGATGGGTACGTGATGTGTGTGCGTGTGTGATGAGCAGGCTGCAACACCCCAATCCAACATCAGGCTGTGGAAAACCACAGCCCCAGACAAACGTGGCCTTAAAGAATAAACTTTGGCCAGTTCAGACAGGAGAAACCCAGACAGACACACAGACAAGTGGCAACACAGTCATATAAGGCACACTGGTGAACAGGAGCTGATCTGTACATGCTCTGGTGCTGCTACCTGAATCCAAAGACAGACACCACCACAGGAACGGCACAATGGCATAAACACCAACATCCGACTTCCCAAATAAAAGAAGGAAAAGCCCACACAGTCTGCACACTAACACAGGTATAGGCAAGCAGCTGCCAAAAAGTCACAGCGACATAACCACCACTGCCTCTTCCTCCAATATCCAACTTCTTGCGGCTTCTCTGGCACCACCCAGCGCATCTCAGAGGTTGGAATAAACAAACTACATGGATAAGTATTTCTAAAGACATATTTTCACTCTCAAGCCTCAAGCTCTAGTAAGGCAAAAAAGGGCAGGAGGTATATTCTTTGTATATACTCTGCATTGAAGTTGACCAAAACATGTAAATCCCTTTACAACTAGAGCAGGGGAGGAAAGCAAACAGGAGACATCAGTGTTGTAGCTCCAACACTTGGCACAAGATGAATAACCCTAGGAAATACAGAGCTTATCAAATCCCTATATCAGGCTGGAAACAAGCCACGCTCTCCTTTCTGGCAGTGCAAGTCTACTTGAAGTGGACAGTTTGCTCATGAAATAGGGATCCTACCTCTGAAGGTGCTTCCAGACCCAAACCACATGAAGACCTATCCTTCCAGGCCTCCTCCTGCCTGCAGCAGCCTGACAGGGGCATTAGCATCACCACATTGCTTGTTTTCCAAAGGCCAGAAAGAATTTCTGCAGAACTTTATGATGAAACCCTTTGGTTTCAAGCAGCTATAGCTGGTTTCTCAAAATCAGCAAAAAAAACTTTCCAAAGCTTTCATCCAGGCATGGGATGTCAAGGAATTTTCTTTCCCCCTGCCCCTCCACCAGCAGTTTTTGTTTTTTTATTTAGATAGAGAATAAGACAATAAAAATAGAAAATATATTCTAAATTTTAGAAGCATCCTTATTTCTAAATTATTATCAACTCTACTCAACTCTACTCCATTTACAGGTAGAGCAGCTGCAGAGGCACTGGGACAGTGATGTAAGTGGGAGGAGGAAGATGCTCCCAGAAAGCCCAAACAAGCTGTTTCATCAGGGCATTTTCCAAGGAGAAACCTCTGGAGCCTCAAAGAACTGGCAGATTTCATCCCACCCTGTGACTGGTGCTGACAAACAGCTGCACATGGATCATTCCAGCCTCTCCAGCAGCTCCCTCAAGCTTCCCTGCAAGAATCAAAGTGCACAATGATGCCTGAAGTGTCACACTGCAGACAGTCAGTGATGGGGAGGAAAAAAGAATCTTTAAATCTTGTACACATTTCTGTAATGTGCCTTCAGCAGCAGGACAGCATTTCACAGTTTTCTCCCTCCTACCTGATAAACACAGACACTACATGTTCCCAAAATTAAACTCTATCCCACCTTTAAAACCTGCTCACTCATGTACCAGTTTCTCTTTCAAGCAGCATTCAGCACCCTGTTTGCACAACAGTTGTTCCAGCAAATGGCTTTGTAGAAAGTTTCTTTCATCTGATGGCTGGAACATCTAAAGATCTAGTCACCGTTGCCCAATTCCTTTGGGCAATCATTCCCAAAACATCACGTTGTTTTGTGCAATGCTATCCATAGTTTCCCTGACAAATGCAAACACCAGAATTACCAGTAAAAAAACAGCAGCTCAAACGAGTCTGCCAAGTCACCAGAGGTGAAGTGAGATGAGGGCTCAGACTCACTCAGCAGAACCCAAAACCAAGGACAGCACAAAGCAGACACAGCCATGACCACCTGCAGATGCTCTTCCAAGCTCGGCTGCTGCTCCAAAATGACATACCTCAAGTTGTTGCACCTCTAGTACTGTGTTAAGTTTTGGGCCCCTCACTTTAAAAAGGATATTAAGACACTGGAGTGAGTGCAGCAAAGGGCAACAAGGCTCATAAAAGGTCTAGAACACGTGTATGAGGAAGAGCTGAGGGAACTGGGTTTGTTTAAACTTGAGGAGAGGCTCAGGGGTGACCTCATTGCTCGATACAACTACCTGAAAGGAGGTTGTAGAAAGGTGGGGGATGGTCTCTTCTGCCATGCCAGTGAGAGAACTAGAGGGAATGGTCGTAAGCTGAGACAGGGGAGATTCAGATTAGATGTTAGGAAAAATCTTTTTCATAGTCAGGGTAGTCAGGCATTGGAATAGATTGCCCAGGGAGGTGGTAGAGTCATCATCCCTGGAAGTGTTTAAGAGGCATCTGGATCTGGTGCTGGAGGATCTGGTTTAGGGGTTACAATAGAGTGGCAGGTTAATGGTTGGAGACTTGATGATCTTAGAGGTCTCCCCCAACCTTGGTGATTCTATGACATCCCACAGACACCCTGGAACAAGAGAAGCAGCAGCAGAGCTGTGGCACAACTGACACCACGATGGCAGGAGATGAGCAGGTGTGACAAGCGCCTGAGTTCACTGAGGAAATCCAGCAAAGCCTTGAGGATCACAGGCGACCTCCGTTTCACCAGCAGCACAACCATAACCCAAGCAGCTGATGTGCTGAGCTAAGCATTTACCTTGCCCACAGCTAGAAACACATATTTTCTCTAGTAAATAACACAAAAGGATCTAAACTCGTTATCCTTTCAGCTTTTAAGTAATATTCTTATACATCAAGTAGAAGTACAGAAACTAAAAAGTTAAGGGGAGGGGGGAAAGGGGCTTCTAACCCAAAATGCAGCAGCTCTGACACCCCACACATGAACTCTTGGACTTGACCACCTTGCAGCTGCAAAATTGGCAACCTCTGGCCTACTTTGGGGCATGTTAGAGTCCAACTGTATTTACGCTGACAGAGACAAGCAAAGGTTGTGACGACTTATTGACGCAAGAGCCATTTGGTGCTCCATGCCAGAAATTAATCAGTGGAGGAGGAGGAATTCTCTTTAAGCACTTTGGTGAGCTGCTAAAAACAACAAGTTGAGGTCTTGCACGACAAACATAATGAAAAAAAAAAGAAAAAATTAAAAGGGCAACTTTTACACAGCAGCTCTTTTAGAAAGAGTAAGAAATCACAAGCAGACAGTGCCTAAACACAACTATTCTGCATAACTTCCCTTATGAGAAAGAAAATATGTGAGAAAGCTAAATAAGAGCTTTTCCAAACCTCTGCCAACACAACCTGATGCTGTGTTTCTTCAGCTCACTGTCTCAAAGACATGTAGGGAGGCAGAGGTGGTGGCTGAGGTGTACTCCCCCTGCAAGCTGGCTCTACCTGCTGCAATCCTGGATACAAAGAAGGAAACCAGAGGCAACAGTCCCATCACCTGTTTGAAAGAGCTACTGCACAAAGCTGCACTTGAAAGGAAAAATAAAAAGGAAAGGAATCTTTAATGCAGACTGAATGAGCAGCATCACCCCTACCTGCCAAGAAGGCATCATGAGAAACCTGTCAAGAGTTACAAGCCTGCAGAACAGGCCTTCCACCTGCTGGAATGGAAAAAAAGGAAGGGAAAAAAACATCTAATGCCAATCAGATACTTGCTGCTGGCAGGAAAGAGATGCCAAAGCCCTTCGTCTGGATTTGGTAAGCTGTGAGGATCACATGCCTTCTCCTGGCTGAGGTTCTGTGAGACCAGTGGGACCTTAATTAGAATATAGCAAGTTCTTGGAAGTTTCAAGAGATTTTTCCTAAAGTGACAGACATCAAAGATTCAATACTTGGACAGACTTTTGGAGTTTGGTGTATGGTCTTTCTGCTGTTCTGGGCTATGTTTTTGACCAGAGAAGAGATGGTTGGTCTAGTTCAGGCTGTTATGTCTTCTCACAGGAGCAGCTCAAGCATTTTCTAGATGAGGAGTGAAAAACGTTTTAAACTGTTTATCACAGAATCATAGAATCAACCAGGGTAGAAAAGACCTTCAAGATCATCAAGTCCAACCCTACCGTGGTTACTAGACCATGGCACCAAGTGCCACATCTAGTCTTACCTTAAAAACCTCCAAGGATGCTGAATCTACCACCTCCCTCTTTTTATAGGCAGCATAAAATAGAGCTCACAGTTAACAGACAGGGTTAAGTCTGTTTAAGTAGAAAGTGCAAGTTCTGAATGCTGAAACAGAAGAGCAAGATACAATTCTCAATGGATTATGTTCAAACCACCAGGCTTTAAGGGTTTTCTGCTTGAAACATTGATTGCCAATTGATCACAACTACTGAAATCAACTTTAGAGAAGTAGCTCAAAACCCACCTGCACTCAGTTCCCTCAGCAAATAACCCATCTGAGGGAGCCTTACCCGTGTCCCAGCTGCTCCCAATTTCCTGGCTGGCTGGAGTGACCACACGTACAAACAAGTGCATTGATCTCAGTCTATTGATTACAAAGTGAAACCTGACAGTAAAAAGTCATTACACAGGAGTTCATGGACAGCAAGATCTATTAAAAAACAAGTCCAAATACACAATCCAGTGAGCACAGTGCCAAGAGAGGCACACAAATCCCACACCCCTCACCCCAAGGCTCACTCCCTGCTATTACACAGAGCTTGATGGGGTTACATGACTACAGCAGCTGCCTCTGAGCACAAAATGGTTACCTGAAGCCAAGGCTCGCAGTTCAAAGCTCCAAACTACACCTCACTCCCATTACAATTTGCCCCATAAAGCTATTTATGTGGTTTGGCAATGCAACAGCTACAAACAACACCAGTACATAGACTGGTGAATAGTGAAAGAGTCAGGACTGATTTCGTTAAAAACCAGTAATTTCTCTAAAATCAACTGCAGTTTCCCTAAAATCCTGATCCAAGCCCTACCACAGGGCACAGGGAGAGTTTCCAGTAGCCACCTCCACTGCAAGCAACTCTACCTTGCCCATGGTTGGAAGTTTCTCCTGGAGAAGGTGGCACTGGTGAAACACTGCTTGTTCATGACCAAGTCAACAAAGGAAGCTGTTTTCCACTGCTGGGATTATTCAGCCCTTGGTCGAACCAAAATGACAGAAAGAAAAAAAAAAGGCACTGAAGACCAGACTCAAAAAGTCCTCAAAAGTCCTCAAAAGGACTCCACATCACACATGACTAGAGGCTGAGAGGGTGTATCAATGGCAGTTGCCACAATCTTACCCGGTTTTCCCCTCTTTCCCAGGTATCCACAGCTAGGTGTGGTGAGGCCCCTGGTCTCCTCAGGCTGACCTTGCACTGCCATCCTCACAGAATGGACTCAGACTCTGCAACTCCAGCCTTCAAAATAAACCTGATGTGGCTGCATCAAAGCCGAGCAGACCAGCTACAAACACTGGGAAGATTAAGTGTAGTCTGTGGATTCCCTGGCAAAGTCCATGCTGCTGGGGTTCAAAGGAGGATACACAATGCCCCACCAAACCACAAACACACTCATGGGCTTCTGAAGACACCCAGAAGCACTGGTGCCACCAGTGATACCTTCAAGCTGAGCCAGGAGGACTCAAAACAGGCCCACCAGAGTTTACTTCTGTGTGTATTCAGTCTCCAGGAGGTATAAGGTTTAATATTAGCTTTATCCTTCCGAAACACTAAAAATTTGCTTCAACATATCAGCACATCAGTCTATCAAGCATTAGCCAAAGGGTGACAGCAGTTCCCAGGGGGAACACTGGGAGCTGCTGAGCATCTCAAAGCCAATGAGGGCACTGCAGGGAAAGCAACAGGATGTTGATTTTGGTTATAGAAACAAAATCTTTACAAGATCTGCTGATATATGAATTTTAGTTCTCAGTAGTTTGACAAGACCATCTGGTACCTCAGCTCCTGCAGGAATCAATGCACTTCACAGGCCTTTCTTGCTAAGTGGCCTAAATAGAAATAACACTGTGTGCAATTCAGGAGGGACATTGAGGTGCTGGAGTGGGTCCAGAGAAGGGCAGCGAGGCTGGTGAAGGGACCCGAGCACAAGTGCTATGAGGAGAGGCTGAGGGAGCTGGGGTTGTTTAGCCTGGAGAAGAGGAGGCTCAAGGGAGACCTCATCACCCTCTACAACTCCCTGAAAGGAGACTGGAGTCAGGTGGGGGTTGGTCTCTTCTCCCAGGCAACCAGCAGGAGGACAAGAGGGCACAGACTCAAGCTCTGCCAGGGGAGGTTTAGGTTATATATTAGGAAGAGATTTTTTATGGAGAGGGTGATCGGGCATTGGATTGGGCTGCCCAGGGAGGTGGTGGATTCACCGTCCCTGGAAGTTTTCACGATGAGACTACATGTGGCACCCAGTGTCATGGTCTAGTAACCACAGTAGGGTTGGACTTGATGATCTTTGAGGTATTTTCCAACCCAGCTGATTCTATGATTCTGTGAAATAAATAGAAGTGGGAGGGGGGGATTCCTGGTATATGGAAAGCTGTGAGGAGAAAGGGACTTGTAAAGCCTTTACTGAAGGATGGGAGAATTAACACACCCATGATTTTTCCTTCTCCAGTCAGATACCTGGTACTCCACATTCAGTCACTCCTGGCTATTTTCTACAGTCTGTTTCCACAGATGTTAAAGAACAAAAAAATATACTCAAAACTACATCAAAAGAAGCAACATCCACTCTTCTTCCCAACCCAGTATCACAAAAGTATGGAATATCCTGAGTTGGCAGGGACCCACAAGGATAATCAAGTCCAACTCCAGGCCCTGCACAGGCCACCGCAACCATCCCACCACATGCCTGAGAGTGTTGTCCAAACACTCCTTGAGCTCTGTCAGGCTTGGGGCTGGGACTACTGGCCTGGGAGCTGTTCCAGTGCCCAAATACCGTCTTGCGGAAGAACCTTTTGCTAATATCCAGCTTAACCCTCTCCTGATACAGCTCCATGCCATTCCCCCAGATCCTATATGGAAACATCTTTGAAAAAAAAAATAAATCTCCAGGACAATTTGACCAAGAGCTCTCAAAAATAAGGCCCTAATTTCCCTTCTGCAGTGAGGGTAAGCAGTGCCTGACAAAGCATAGGAAGTCAGACAGTGAAATCCCTAGACTTAAGGATTAAAAATGCCATGTATGACTGAGTGGATTTTCCACCCCTTCTCTGGAATCACTTTCAGAATCAGTGGTATGACTGAAAGGGTCTTTGGTGATCAGCTCTGTCCCAGGTGATGTGCCCATATCGAAGCCCCACCAACAGGCCTCATCCATGTGAGAGCCTGGCATGAAGGTCACAAGCTGAATAACTCAAAATAAAGCCTGACAATATCCTCCTGGTGAAGCTCAGTGACAAAATGAATTTGGGAAAATATACATGAGATGAGATACAGGTCAAAATGAGGCTGACTGAAAGTGAGTAACAAAAATGTAGTAAGCACATAGGAAAAGGTTTGTCTCCTTTCCAGGTAACATCCAAGATCCCAAGGACTATCTCCAATGTTATTACAGAATCATCTGACTTGAAAAGTACAACCTTTTTACATCCTTTTCCTACCCTGTACCTCATACAGAATAATCCAGAGTGCTCTGCCTCTCATCACAAGTACCTGCTTCTCATCTTCACACTGCAGGATACATCACAGGCTGAAAAACTTCCTTTAGAAACAGGCTTTTAAAGAATTCAGAAGTGCAAGAACTGCATTTAAAGAAAAAGTAGAAATGAGAGGAATGTACTTGGCAGGGACACTGACCTAACAGGAACTTCAACTTGAACCCCAAGTTGAAGCACAAAACAATTCTTCTCTTTTGAGGGTACAATAAAACCCTGGTACAGAAAGTCCCAACTATTTGATGCTCCAGAAAGTGAAAACTTCAGAGGTATCATAGGAGCAGAGTTAAAACTTTCAAGGTCCTCAAAATGACACTGTTCCTAGAGGAAATCCAGGACAGGCTCCGCATGCAGGTATGTAAGAACTGGAATGCAGGTGCAGTAGGTGTTCTGTTGTGGGTTAAAGAACAAAAAGTGGATGGAGACATGGCCAATTCCCACCTGCAAGGGTTTTCAGCTCTTCTAGCCAAAGCTTCTTACTGCCAGATCTAGTGCAGAGTTTACTCCACAGCTAACCTAAGACCCCACCAAAACTGGGGGAGCAGATTGCTCAGGGCAACAGCTTCAAGGCACAGCAGTAGCTTTTGCTAGGGAGCTCCTACTCCACATGGTCAATGCTTACCCTGTTCTGTAAAGGACAGAGAGCAGCATCCCTTCAAAGGAGTTATAGAATCATGGAATGGTTTGGGCTGGAAGAGACCTTCAAGACCATCTGGTTCCTTCCCCTTGCCATGGGCAGGGACATCTTTCTCTAAACCAGGTTGCTTCAAGCCCCATCCAACCTGGCCTGAAACAATTCCAGGGATGGGGCAGCCACCACCTTCCTGTTACCTCTGCTAGGCCAGCCAAACAGTTGAACTTTTCCCCAAAACCACAGCTCTCTATGAACCACAGACTGTGGGAAGAGGATAGGCCGGGGAAAATATTTGCATTTCCAAGTAAAGAAAGGATCAGAGATAATGAGGTGCGACCTTTACTCACTACTAGTAGTGCTTTGCTGTAAGCAAGAGCAGGAATTGCCAGTCTAGAATAATCCAGCAGCAATGAACCAAAGCACCAGACATGTAGGGGTAAGCAGGAATCACTAGAAGTGTTCAAGGCCAATCTGGTCTAGTGAATGGCACTCCCTACCCATGTAACAGGGGCTGGAATTAGATGATCTTTAAGGTCCATTGCAAGCCAAGCCATTCTGTGATTCTGTGACACATTATGCCCAGATGTTCTTCTCGGACACAGCCACCAAGGACTTGCTGTGCCCCAGCCCGACTAAATGAGGGCTGGATTTGCACCCCCCTAGTCCCTGTGTTTATTGAAAGAACACTCGTGCCCCCAGCTAACTTACACAAACAGACTCATTACTGCCAGAAAGTAGGTCAGTGTCATTTAAAGCCAGTGTGAAATGCATCTCCACAGAAACTTCTTAATCTTTAAAAAGAAAGCACATCAAATATTTATTGGATGGTGCAAAATGCTGGAGACGCTAACAGGGAAAGCTCTTCTGTGTGCTGCATGAAATGGCTTTCCGTGCCTCATTGAGCCATGGAGTATGAAAGGAGAGTAGCTTCGTGCACTTGGCAGATAAAACCCTGGACAAAAGTCCTTATCAACCCAGCAAATCACAGCACGTGACTCCCTCACTCATTTCCCCAGCATAGGGTGATCATGAAGCTTTCTGCTTTCTCTGGTGTCTCCTCTCAGTCTTAATGATCCCACTGCAGATTTTTTCCCTATCAGCTAGGCAGCTCATTCTTAAAACTTCAATATTCCTAATTATCAAACATTCAGCACTGCAAAATGTAAATGAAATTTGCATCTCTGCAAGAGTGGCTCTGAAGAAAGGAGAGAGCATTTGCATTCAGACTGGCTAATTCCTGCAAGATAACATTTCATAAACAAAATGCTCCATTGAACATGAAGATTTTCAGCTTTTACAAAGGAAAGTGAACTTTAAACAAATACAAATCAGTTGAGTGATTAACTTTAAGTGTTTTGGTTTTTTAAAACTAATCTTTATGTATAACTAGTATCAGCAGAACAATCTTAACTGATTAAAGAAGCAAATGATAGTGAAACTCACGCCACTGAAAATTAAGGGGGGAAGGTAGAAAGCGACCACAAGAAATCATTTAAGGTCAATAAGAGAGGGGAAAAAAAACAAAACACACAAAACAACCTTCCAAAAAAACCCCACACATACTCACAGCCCAGTCAGTTTGGGTAAGGTAAGCAGAATTAGCACCAGAGGTTACGTAAGGCAAGTTTAAATTGTGGCCAACTTAACAGGTTAAGGAGTGAAACTGAACACACTTTCCCCTGCTCCCCTCCAGCTTTGTCATAATCCTAAATGTTATCTTGATTAGCCTAATTTTCTTAATTATACTTTGCAGCAACTTGAGCTTTCGTAGCACAGTTTCAGTGTTTCTTTCAGCTTTGTTCCAGTGCTGGAAGAGGTGGAAGAAACTCGTCTGCCAAAAGCCAAAGGGCACATGATACCTTCCAGCTTGGTTTTGACTGGGTCTGCATAGCCTCCTGCTCCCATCCCTGCAGGGGAAAATCTGTCCTCCTGCCAACTCACCCTACAATTTCTGCCACTTTCCCCACCTTCATCTAGCAGTTCCACCCAAACAATTCTCATTCCTGCCTTGGAACCTAAAAAGCTCCCAACACCTACAGGGAGCTCAGGGCACATGGTGCTTGTGGCAAGAGGCACACCAGCAGCCCACCAGCTTCTCCTGCTCCACATGTGCTTTTGTGGCAAGTCAAGTTCACAAGAGCTGCTGATCTTCACTCAGAACTCAAGAAGAAGATTATGGAGACAGTCTTCAGCCCAGAAAACAAAGTACAAGGTCTTTAGCCTATGTCTAAGACTTGGACTGATTTAGTCATTGGAAGTTCTTGAGGACTGACTTTTCCCACCTGAATATTCTACTTCTCCAAAAGCTATTTCTTACTCTCAGAGAAATTTTGCTCTGAAATACAACAAAAGAAGGGACGGTGATGGGGGAAGAAGTCACACTTTTCTCTGCCAACTTAGTCTGTATTCTTTCACCTTATTCAGTGAGAAGCCCTCAGTGCCCAACACTTCCTAGAAGAGTTTTGCAAAGTGGAAGGAAATTTAAAAAAAAAAACACAGGGGAAAAAAAAACCCAAACCACTTTCATTCATCTATGCTGCAACAATTTTATGGCACTATTCCTAAAATATCCCATTAGTGCCAGGTTTGGAGAAGATTAGAGAAGAAAGCTTGTATCCACTGAAGCAAGGTTTAATAGGTTCTTGAGTTAAGCCAGAGCCTTCCCTTAAACAATGCACATCATTAGGAATAATTACCTGTAGCTGTATAATCAACAGAGCTATCATAACTGACATGAGAAGTCCAGATGTCATCTTTGGCATGGAGTGGGAAATATTTCTGCTTGTTATTATGAAACTGACTCTTCAAAGAGAAGTGAGCGGTGAGACTACCAGGGGTAAAAAGCTCCCATGATACACTGTAGAATTTCAACTCAACCCTTGGAAATACAATCAAAATAAGAAGACAAAACCTAGGAAGAGCAGCACAGGAGAACACAGGGATGCCCAAAGCCATCCCTGGGTTTTGGTCAGCCCACCCTTCTCAGCAAAAGCTGACAGGTTGTTAGAAAAAGGAAGCTCAACCTGATTTTTGTTACAGAAACACTTCTGACACGAGAAGCATCTTGTTTTCTTTCATTAGCCCTTCCTACGTGACTCCCGGCTGCGTCAGGACCCAGAGTTGAAGCCAAAGCAGCAGAATCAGTAGAGAAAGGCAAGACAAAAAAGGCTTAGATGATGAATTACAAAGGAAAACAAGACAAATCAGCATCAGGCTTCCATCAATGCAGCAGCCCAAGTATGAAGGACATCACTGCTTCCCAAATATCTGGAGAGCTGCTCCTTCAGAAGCAAAACAATATTCATTGTTGGATTTTACATACAGGTATATATTTCAGATATCCCAGCACAATGGGAGAAAGGCAAGTGGCCACAGCCCCCAAGTTTCACTCCTATTTGAGCCAGGAAAGTACTGGAATAACAATCATCCATCATCCAAAGACAGATCTCTTGACAAACGTCACGCTGCAACACATGTTCTAGGTGAACTCCTACACACACTCTACTCATACAAATATACTTCAGTTTCCCAGCTCATCGTAGCATCAGAACCAAATTTCAAAACTAAGAGGCCACAGCAGTAATGGAGGTAGAGGCCAGAATTTTTTCTTTTTGATAATACTAACAATTTCAGTGACTTATAAACTCATTTCAGTTGCTAGGAGAGGGTCAGATTTAATGCTGTTGCTTTCAGCATCCCTAGTTATTGCAGCATTTCTTCCCCCACAAATAAGCTGTTCCTTAAATCTTAGGAGCTGTTCACTGGCTGTTAACACTTCAGTCTTATTTGACTGTTAACCCAAACCTGATTAAACTCAAGTCACGAAGTAATCTCTCAAAGGCAGAGTTAAATAAGCACTTCCACGTGCCTTGTTGCTGTTGGATTACTTGCTTCCCAGCAGCCATTTTTGCACCATAAACTGAGAGAGTCCAAGCACAATTAAAATTCCTCTTTCAAAGCTCTGCTCGACACCAAGTCACCCAAAACTCACCAAATACAAATGACTGTGGCACTTTTAAGCTCCAAAGCAGATAACTGAGTAGTTACAGATCCTCTGGAGAGACAGAAATGCACAATTTAATTTATAAGACATGTTAGGGATAATCTCCCAGACAACACTGAGGTGGAGCAATTGACTCTTGTGCCAGCAAACCTATTCCTTGTTATTAAAAAGTACTTTAAAAGTCAAAGAGTCTTCTTAAATCTCAATAAAGACACCAGCAGAACCATGCCCATTCCTTAGACACCATACATCAGTAACACTCATCAACAAACTAAACATCTGGCTGATGACTCCAAAAATACCAACAACTTTCAGTGATGCCACAATTAGAAACATCTAAAGTTTAGAACCATTAGAAACATCAAAAGTTTAGAACCTTCAGAAACATAAAATGCTAAGACTTCCTTGTAACTGTTAACAGCAACACCATTTTCCACCTTCACACCAAATATTCATTTCAAACAAAGCAGAATAGGGAGAGGGTCTGGATTGTCACTTCAACACAATGGAAAAGTCTGTTCACATAACAAAGAGTGTTTGGGCATTACTGCTGGAATTTCAAGTGGTTTTGCCCTTACCTGGATGGCTTTGGGAGCTCATTGCTGGTCAAGTCTAGTCCTTTGGAGAAGAGATTGGAGACAGATCAGTTTCCACAGGAGTAACAGTAGCTCAAAAGAGCTCCAATGCTTCACTAACACATAGGAATTGAAAGTAGGAATTAAATCATGGACACCTTATAAAATCCAGGGCACAGTGACATGCTGAGTTGTATGGGAAGTAATCCAAGAGGGTGGCAGAGTGTCTTCTAATGGCTTTTAAAATGGGAACCTGCAATTGAAGAAAAGGATCTCTATGTTAGTAAATTACGATTAACAACCATTTAAATCACACGTTATATAACTTATCCCTCAGATTAAACTACATTACTATTTTAAGCAGTGAAGATTGCAGAGAGAGCAATTTTCAGAGGTATGAATGTTATTCTGATTAATAACCATACGAATGCAGACTAATATTTCACATTATGTCAAAAAAAAGAACAATTAAAACCCAACTTACCAACTACACACTCAAGCCTAAAAATCCCAAACTTCCGTGCTAATTCTCATCCTCCAACAGCACCATATGAAGCCACTTCAGTCCAACAGCTTCCATATTTTAAGAGCCATATGTATCAGTGGTAACTGTACTTCATGCATCTGTTCCCCAAAGGAGTCTAAAGAAAAATCCCTCTGTGCCAAGAAGTGGTCTTGAAGCAGGAAGGAAAAAAAACCCCACACAATCAATTCCACTCCCACTCTATCCAAGCAGATTACTAAGAGGCAACTTCATACTGCCCCAGGGGAAAAAATAAAATCCATCATTCCTAATTATTTTTAAGCTGGATATTAGATGGAGGGAGAAGAGAGGGGCAAAACCCTACAGAGTTAGCAACCTAGTGTACCCCTGCCCCCCCCAAACAAAAATACCGGAGTAGATACCCCTGCTTGTAGAACCCTCAGCTCAGAGACCCACACTGACAACCAGCAACACCAAAACACCTTTTCCTACACCAAGAGAACCTGCTGCAAGGTGTCCTGAAGCTCACTTTGGGGGGTTCAGGGGATTTTGGGCACTATACCAAGTGACATCCAGTATTTCCAAACCCTGGAAGTGTTCTAGGCCAGGCTGGATGGGGCTTGGAGAAACCTGGACTAGTGGAAGGTGTCCCTGTGCATGGCAGGGGGTGGAATAAGATGGGATTTAAGGTCTTTTGCAAACCAAACCAGTCTGGGATTCTGTGACTCCCCAACAGCCCTGTTTTCCAGGCAGGGTACCTCAGGGAGATTGCTCTGGTGTAATACCTGCCACTGGTACATTCTCTCAGATAAAGCTACTCAAACAGAGTAAACCCAACTGTGCCCTTTATACACAGTATTTCACAACCACAGGTTATTTCCCTTCTTTGCACCCAAAAAGTGCTCAGCACTCAGGCTCCCAGCAGCCAAGTTCTCCTGGGCACAAAGGAGGAGATGTGCACAGGAGGAGGTTGTACCCACAGGAGCTCCTTGCTGCCCTGACAAGGCATCATCCCGCACAACAGTTTCCACCCACCGTAGGGATGAGGTCAGCCTAGCCTGCCAGCTGCAAACAACTTGTTCACCCATCTGAAGGAATCCAGCTGACTCTGCTCACCCCAAACTGCTCCACCAGCACATCTCAGGGAGTGGTGCCCTCCAGCAAGGATGTCAGGCAGGGGATGGCTCTGATGGTAACAGCTACTGCCGCTCGCACAATGAGCATCTGTCCGCAGTTTAGCTGTGCCATTTCATTTCGAGCAGTCCTATCTATTCCTAGAAGAGCTCTCATCGCACCCAGATACACCTGTTCCTTCCAAGAAGGCAGCAAATCCAGGTCTAAGACGTCATATACCACGATATTGCTCATCACAAGTGGATTTACCATCCCTGGAGGTTTTCAAGTTGAGACTGGATGTGACACTTAGTGCCACGGTTGGGTTGGACTCGATGATCTTTGAGGTCTTTTCCAACCTGACTGATGTAATGATGCTATAATTCTAGCTGCAGAATGATGCCCAGGCACACACTGTTGAACACTGAGGCCTTCCCTGCTGTACTTCATGTAAAACCCTCTTTAATTGGATGTTTCTCTCTAGCCCAAGTGTCTCAGCATTACTACTCTCCAAGTTCCTCTCTGCCCATCTCGCGTTCCTAGAGACCTAGAACACGCTTCCACATTATGCGTCAAATCCACGAGAAAAATTACTTAAATGTCATCGCTAATCCCTGCAGCTTTCTGCCATCCCAAATGTTCACGATCTTCCAGGCCCATTAATCTTCCAGGTACATCCTGTTGAAGACAGTCTGGTCAGCTTAAGACCAGGCATTAGCAAAACATTAGCATAATTTATTTCCAATAAAACCTGCAGTTACTGGTATAGCATAAGCAAACTCAGCTGTAGACAAGAAGCACTTGGAATGGAGTTACCAGATTTCTGTCTCCTCATTTTCACAACACAAGAATCACAATGTGAGCATGAACAGTGGAAAGATGTGGATGCACTTCCCAAAGCAACTGGACTGAAACAGCAGCACCAAATCCATTTAACAGCACCACCACTTTACATATTCCTACTTCTGCCCCATCCATGGAAGTGTTAAAGGCCAAGTTGGACAGGGCTTGGAGCAACATGGGCTAGTAGCAGGTGTCCCTGCTCATGGCAGGGGGTGAAACTGGATGGGCTTTAGAGATCCCTCCCAACACAAACCATTCTGTGGTCCTGTGATTCTTTCCAGGACGCAAAGAGCAGTTACATCCCAACTTACCTCTAACCCCCTCCTTCCCCAGCTCTAATTCTCAGTTACTCCTTGTGCTGATCTCAGTGAAGACCAGAGGCATTTCAAAGCGACCAAGAGCCTGTCAGGCCCCATCTGCAACAATTCTCATGTAAATCTGCCACTTTGACACTATCTCAATGAAAACACTTCTTGAATTAGGAGAAGTGAAACGCTGTCTAATCCTATGCCCAGGATATCTGGAGGTCTATAGGGTTTCCGGAGCAAATTATCTTGCTACAAAATAAAACCAAAAAGCAACAACCCAGAATTCGTTTAAGTTCTACTCTAGTGCCTTCCAGGACAAGGGTGATCACCTCTAGCCTGCACAGCTCAGACTGAAGAATAGCCAGTCCACCCCAAGCATCATTCCACAGGCATGTTCCTCACAAGCTGCTCAGACACACGAAGGGCTGTTGGAGCTGTTCAGCCTGGAGAAGAGATGACTGCGTGGAGACCTCAGAGCAATTTTTCAATATCTGAAGGGTCTCCAGGGTAGCTGGAGAGGGACTCTGTGTTAGGAATTGCAATGATAGGACAAGGGGTAATGGGTTCAGACTGAAGGAGGGAAAGTCTTTGATCTAAGGAGGAGGTGTCCCTGCTCATGGCAGGGGGTTGGGACTAGATGATCTGTAAAGTCCATTCCAACCCTTAAATGCTATGATCTTATGACTGGGTCAGGGCCACACTGCCCAGGCAGCCACTGTCAAGCCAGGCACGCGCGGACGGGAAGGAACAGACACCTGTGTGTTTGGAGCGGCACAAGCCTCTCAGGAAGAACTTCAGAACCAACTGTTATATCCAGACAGGTTGCACCCCTTTCTTTTTTGAGGGGATTAGGGCCACTGGAGGCTTCACTGCACTCGAGCATGCAGAGAAAGAGATGGATGAGTGCTGCCATGGGAGCGTGTCGACACCCTGCTGTCTCTAGGATGCCCCAGGGATTACCTGCTTGCTAGGTGAATTTTCTTGGCAGGCAATAAGCAGCGGTACAGTGACAGCGCCAGGTTTGGCAATTCACATGGAGTCCTTCCCTAGACACAGAGCAAAGGAATGACTTCGGAGAGCATCCACAGACAAGACGGTCCATGGTACCACATGTTTCAGACGACGAGGCAGAAAGGCCAAGCAGAACTGTAGGCTAAAACAAGCAGGTGTGTAAAGCACACTCATTTGATCAGGTGTAGCACACAGGACTGGCATGATCAAGCTCCCTGCCTTGCAGGAGAATTGTTCAGAGTCTGGTCCCTGCTAGACTTTTTAAAAACTCAGGAACAGGAGCACAATGAGCAAACTAATGCCTTCTTATTTCAGACTACTTCTCCCAGGGTACATCTGAGAGCACAGGCTCCCAAAAACCACAAGGGCTGGTGCATCAGCAGCTGTACCCTCATGACATCCCTGGTTCAGATGTGGCCATGGTGTGAGTGTGCTGTCACCTCCTTGTCACCAGCCTCTGTATTTTCAGCCACCACACAGCAAGAGACAGGCTGAGGGGCTGCAGTCTCAGCAAAAGCCTCTTGTTTGTCATTGTTTTGGTGCCTCAGCATCCCTTACTAGATGCCTTCCCTAGATTAAAGGTCACTTGAGCTCATCTCTTACTCATCTCCTACCACCAAGTCCATCACACAACAGACTCAGCCTGCAGCAGTGCAGCAGGTAGAACTTCATCAGTGATGTCAAGAAAAGGATGCCCCTGCTTAAAATCCTTCCATGAGACTTCCCAGAAGCTGGGAAGAAGACAGTGGCAAATCCAATGTGGAAACAAACCAACTATACATGGGCAGGCAGGAATAATGTGGATAAGGTTAGAGAGAAGGAATATGGCTCTAAACACAAAACTGATTAACAGCTCCCCAAAGCAAAGTGCCTCATCAAGCTGCATGACCAGGCTTGCCCCTCAAAAACACACACACACACACACAACTCCACAACTCAATCCTACACGGTTCCTTTCATATGCTTTCCAAGAGTACTTTTTCCCCACCAAGCATCTAGCCAATCATTAAGAGACACAATTACACGTGACCTAGAAAATATAACTAATCCTACACTTTTCCAAGCCTGTTTCCATACAGTTTGCAGCTACTGAAAGCTTTTTTTTCTTTAAAATAACAGGAATCTTACAGTTCTCCCATAAGAATGGTTTGACAGTATGAATGTTCACCTCCCTCCTTCTGGCCCATTCCAGATGTGCCTCATTGCTAGTCACAAGTACAGAAATAGAGCAACCAGCAATTACAGTTATGATAGAACTACTTTATTTACAAAGCTTGATTTTTCAGAGTTTAAACTGCTACAGTGCTACAGCCCAGAGAAAAATCTTGGCCTAAGGGGAAAGTTTCAAGACTGTTTTAAGCCAAGTCAGTACAGTTGCTCCAGGACCCTGATGACCTGGAGTCATCTGCGCCCCCCCCAGACACACATCCCTGGCTGGCACCACTGCCTCCAGCTGACAAGATCACTCGAAAACCTCAGTTAAACACACCCAATTGCCTGCTGACTCAGTGAATCAAAACATGGTGTAAGTCATATTCTTACTGTACACATCGCTGTGCTTTGAGGTTTATTTCTAGCACAGACAGAGCTGCTAGGCCTTTCAGACCCCTGGGAGTTGAAAGCTTTGCAGAAGATGTTGCCTTTAACAGAGTCATAGAATACACAGAGTTGGAAGGAACCCACAAGGATCATTGAGTCCAACCCCTGGCCCTGCACAGGACACCCCAACAATCCCACCATGTGCCTGAGAGCATTGTCCAAGTGCCCCATGAGCTCTGTCAGGCTTGGGGCTGTGACCACTGCCCTGCGGAGCTGTTCCAGTGCCCAATCACCACTGGGGGAAGAACCTTTTTTCTAATATCTAACCTAAACCTCCTTTGACA
>NW_008683612.1:328-24245 GCF_000695815.1 Acanthisitta chloris | reverse complement strand
GACAAGGAAGCCAGCTCTGTGAAGACAACAGCAGCAAGGATGCTGGAACACCTTCCACATCCTAGCACTCCTCTAGCAACATTCCAGCACTGTGGGGTTTGATGTCCCCAAAATCCATGGAAACACCATCTTCCAAAAAGCATTATCACTGAACCTTCTGCCTGGCACTGATGATTAAATACTGATAACAAGATCATTGGTTTTTTCAAAAAAATTACGCTACTTGCTGCATTTACAAGCAAACAGGAATGAGTTGAATCCCACATGCTTCACATAAAATGACAATATTATCTTGATGTTTCCTTGGACTCCTACTCATAACATGCAGGCTGCAAACAATCCAATGCTGCTGCAGCACACACGCTTAGCACAGATTCACAGACCTATAGAGAGGCTATGGGGAGATGATTGAGGGTAAAATGACAACAGTATAGAAATTAGAGGGGAAAATACAATTGCTACTGCCTGGAACACGGTCAGCATTTCCAACCTCTCACACACAAAACAATCTGAGGGGAACTAAAGGGAGGGTGGAACAGAGTGGAGACACCACACTCTGTCCAAACCCTTGCAATTCACAGACCTATAGAGAGGCTATGGGGAGATGATTGAGGGTAAAATGACAACAGTATAGAAATTAGAGGGGAAAATACAATTGCTACTGCCTGGAACACGGTCAGCATTTCCAACCTCTCACACACAAAACAATCTGAGGGGAACTAAAGGGAGGGTGGAACAGAGTGGAGACACCACACTCTGTCCAAACCCTTGCAGAGGGAACTCAGTGGTACTTTCTAGCTGATAAGCCACACAGGAAAACCAAGGGAAGATGTCCTGCTGCTGACTCAGCATCCATGGGGAAATCCCTCTCCTTGGACTGATGTCCCCATCCCAAGGTTATCTCAGGTACTATACTGAGATATCAACCCCCAAGAGACAGCCACCCCTCACTGAGTAAGACATCTGACTAGAGTTACTCAAGCTCCACCTAGGCATAAAGAAATAGTCATTCAACATAGCGCACAGTCCTTGTGGGGAAGAAGACAGATTCAGCCTGTTGACTGATCCCACAAGTGTCATGCTGGAGTCTTTCCTCCCCACCTTTTCCCCATTCTTAACTCACTTTTATACTATCTGGAGCAGCTTTTATTGGGGATTAGAGCTTGGTAGCATATTGCTTTGAATTAGTGTATTGCTTTGAATATATTTTTGCAGTCAGATGCTGTCACAGCAATCTTCAAACCTTAGCCTGTCACAGTTTTATTCATCAAGTGTGTTACTGCGTAAGCTGCTAATGTGAGTCCTCCTGGGGCACTGCAGTGCTGGCAGTGGATGTAGGTGTGCAGACCCAGGAGGATCTCTCTGTTTGGGTGTGACCCTGATCAAGACAGCTGAACCCTCCCCGACCCAGTGACCTGTTCCGTGAAGGGTCCCCACAATGGGATAGGACAGGTGGGTTGAGCACAAGGGTCTTGGCTTGCTTGAGAAAAGACCTCAACAGATCAACCGAACACTGAGGGTTTGAGTAAATCTCCCCTTTACACATGACAGAGGCAGAACCTCTGTTAGAGCTTATTGATTAGATCTTTTCTTAGACAACAGATCCTGAACTTTAACCAGAGTGGCAAAAAAAAAAAAAAAACAAACCAAAAAACCCAACAAACCAGGCTTTCCTTTTCAGAGGTTCTTTATAAAATACTGCCAATATAGGATCTATATGTGGAAAGAGCAGGAGAGAAGGAAGATACTTATAGCTGTCTGAAAACGAGTGACTGTGACCACAAAATGATTTACTACACCTTTATTTAGAACCATAGAATCATGGAATGATTTGGGTTGGAAAGGACTGCTAAGCTCACCTCATTCCAACCCCTGCCATGGGCAGGGACACCTTCCACTAAGACCAGGCTGCTTTGTTTAGAGCTGAGGCAGTGTGAGACAGTCTCCTGAGCTGATCTCCTCTCCAGGGATTGTGCCTCTGAAGCCAGATGACAAAAACAGTGGCAGTAAGTCCCAAGGACCCACACAATCCTCTGACAACATCACTTCATCTCCTGGTTTTCCAGTAGAATACAGATTTACTGCATCTGTCCCAGGAGACCAAGTTTCACAAGCACTGCCACTTCCAGAAGTGCTAGTTTTCCTACGGTTTTGACAATACTCAGACCTCTTCCAGTGAATGTATTTGCTAGCCTCAAACATCATCAGACACCCCCTCAAAGAGTCTGAAGTCTCTGAAGACAGTGTTTCTGTCTCTAAACACATAATGCAAACAGGCAGCACTGTAAAATCAGCTGTGGCCAGAAGAGCAACCAGAATACATGGCTACTAGAGAAAATAAAAATAGAACATCAAATTTGTTGCTGTATTAGTCCAGTTTCTCCAAAAATCAGGAATATTTTGTGCACATCCAGACACTTGCCCTCCATTTCCAAGTACACCGTATAAGAGTTACAAAAGGGCAAGGAGAAAAACATCAGAGGTGTGGTACAAATTCCTCATGCAGGTGAAGCAGATTATAAACCTGCAGCCCAGACAGAGATGACAAAGGTATTATAGTGATGCAGAGACATGACTGATACAGACAAGTCACTGATCACTCTGCTTCCATCTATTTCTTTCTGAGCAAGAAGCTTTTACCATTCTTTTGCTGAGAGAGAGGTTGGGTGGATGCAGAAGGGAGGGAAGGTACTGGGAAAGACACTTCAGGTGGCAAGTTGAAGCAGAGAACATTTCCTGCTCTTCCTTAGCTTCACTGGGAAGCTTCACTTCTCATTCAGGCTGCTGAGAAAAGCAAAAGTTTTCATGAATTCCACAAGCAAATGGACAAACCTCTTAGGAAAGAGGACAAACACCAAGTGCTTCTGCCAAGGCCAGGAAGCCCATGACACAAGTCACTGGCTCTCAGGAGAGGGTTTGAGAAGTGTTACCACATGCATGTGCTGCTGTGAGATTCCTCCCAAGGTACATCACCTTGGATGCTGCTGGAGAAAGTGGCAATCAAGTACCTTTAAAGACAAAAGCTCACCTACATACCAACCTAGAATCACCAAACCAACACAGCTCTGCTTTGCCCTACACAGACGTGACAGTCCCATCCTGCAAAACATAAAATTAACTCCATGTCACTTTCTGCATTACACTGAAGTTATACACCAAACTCTACAGTTTCCACACAAGTGGTGAGTACACCTGCACTCATTAAGTTAAGGAAAATACTAAGGTGGACTGGCAAGTGAAAGTATCCATGTGGCACTTGGGTATCCACACAAAGGACAAAGAGCACAATCAGTGTGAGGACCTGAAACCTTCATTACAGTTACAAATGTGTAACGAATAATTAAACATGAAACCAAACCTAATGCAGCTGTTGCAAACAGCTGCTCACCAAGTCTCTACATGTCACAGGAAGGATCCAGACTGACCAGTCTAGCCCTTATTACTAGGACATCCCATCCTTGCTGAACTTGTTTCCATGCCCTTATCTGGCAGCAGCAAAAACAGAGGTGCCTATCCTAAAGATAAAAAGCTCAACACACAGACTGGAATGCACAAACCACCTCAATAACACAGCAACATTACCGAGCCCTTCAAGGAATTAACCCCTAGTGCATTTGCTTAGCAAACACATACACTCTTCCCTGCCAGCCGCCACAAGTGCAACTCTCACATGACAGCCTAGGGCAGAACAAATACTGTCTCTCTGCCTCTCCCTTTAACTTCCACTTTGACACACACACACTGCAAAGACTATGTATGCTTGTATGCTCATACTAAACATTTTAAGCTTGTGACAGGATCTGTGGGCTAGAATGCTCAGCCAGAGAGAAGGCCCTGCAAGGAGGGCCACGAAGTTGCTAAGAGGACTGGAGCATCTCCCCTGTGAGGACAGGCTGAGGGAGTTGGGCATCTTCAGCCTGGAGAAGAGAAGGATGTGTGGAGACCTCAGAGCAACTTCTCAGTATCTGAAGGGTCTACAAAAGAGCCGGAGAGGGACTCTGTGTTAGGAACTGCAGTGATAGGACAAGGGGTTCACACTGCAGGAGAGAAAGTCTTGGTTGGATGGGAGAAAAAAAATGTTTTCTTGTGAGGGTGGTGAGACACTGGCACAGGTTGCCCAGGGACGTGGTGGCTGCCTTGACCCTGGCAGTGTTCAAGGCCAGGCTGGATGAGGCCTTGAGCAATCTGACCTAGTGAGGAGGCGTCCCCCCCCATGGCAGGGAAGATTGGACTAGATGATCTGTAAGGTCCATTCCAACCCTTAAATTCTATGATTCCATCTCTTATCACACTTGCCTTAAGTGTTAGTTACAGTCCATGTGTGTAAAGACTTCAGTACTAACCAACACCAATTCTGTATCCACTCAGTTCCTTCAGGAACAGTAACACCTCACTGTACAGTCCCTGGTAGTTACTTGGGGAGCAATCCTGCTATTATTCCAGGCAGTGGCTTGTTAAGCAAGTCTCTGCAATATAAGCAGTGCCATACATGCACTGAAGTCACTGTCAGACATTAAAAGAAAACAAAATGAACAGCCACAAATGGCAAGACACTATTAACTAATTAAGAGCTACTTTATTAACACGGAACTAATCCACAGCTATTTAAGTGTAGCAAACCTAGATGGAAATAATTAATCTAATTATGTGTAACAGAAATTCTCAAGAAAAATAACCAAGAAAAATCACTTTCTGCAGTTTCATATGCTTTTGCTTCTTATTGTCAAGAACACTCCACTACTAATTTCCAGAGCATGCAGATTCCTTGAGTGAGGCTGTATTTTCCAGGCTCTTTTCAGTCAAGTTTCAAAGTCAGCTGCTGAGACTGATTGGTGGCAGTCCTGTACTTTAGCTGTGTAAGCCCAAGCACTGAGACACTGGCCCAAACTGAACACGCAGGGACACTGATACCTCAGTAGAAGTGAAGACCCTTCACCCATTTCAGTGTTAAATTAACACATAACCAACACAACTAGAACTTGCTCTGTCAGAGCTCTGCCAATTTTCCTGACTAAGCTTTAAACCAAGGGCTACCTGACAAAATCCCTCATGGTACCTTCTACAGACACTTGTGCAAATCACCACCTTGACCAATGCTTAGAGCTGCTTGAAAGGTGAAGGTATCTCCATGGCATAAAAGTAAAAACCTTAAATCTCCTGGTGGACACGTGAAACTCCGTAAGTTTTGTGGCCCTTTTCCTTCCTTGCTAGGAGTACACAAGAGCATCCAACATGATTTCTACTCCCACAGATTTCACACCACTAGCAACACTACTGGGAAAATCTCTCCTCTATTTTCAGACCTCAATGAGTATTGATGTCAAAACCATTTTAGGAATCTCAAACACACAGAAGCAAAACCACAAGGCTTTGGGAACAATCAGGTGGATGAAGAGTGGACCTAAATCCTCAGACACGTCATCCAAGGCTCTGAACAAAAGATCTCAAGCAAATCTGGAAATACCACCTCATGTTCACTCCATGGGAGCTCCAATTTAAAGTGGTCAACAGCTTGGAATTTTTTTTTTTTTTGAGTCAAGCAGGAAGAGCTGCAGGTTCAGAAATGCAGCAAGTGACTGTGTAAAACCTGGGACTGTGTCGATTTGCAGGATAACAGAGCCCTCCTTGACTAGCAAGACTCTGGCAGAGGGTCTGAAAGAGCAGGATGCTTCTGAGCTCGATCCAGCTTCTCAGCAAGAGCAGCAAGAACAAGCAGTCTTGCTTGCAGATGGATCCGCGTGGGAGGGAGAAAGGATAAAAGTCTGCCTCGGGAGCCTGTTCCAGCTGCTACTGAAGCCTTGAAGGAGTCGGTACAAATTGGGCAGAGTTACCTATAAAAATCTAGCTTCTTGGCTTTTCCTGAAGCCCTCTTCTTTCCCAATTCCATGTTTTTCCTCCATCCTACTATCTCTGCATTCAAAAGAGTACAAATCAGAGAGCTGAAAGTAGTGCTTGACAGAAGGTAAGTGAATACTGTGAGTTTACAGACAACTGTCTATTTCTTCATTCCTTTCTTGCAGATCACCCTAGTTACACTAACTCAGAAGGAGGAAAAAAAAAAATATCAAAACTCCTTTTAAATACTTGACTGAGAAGTCATTAAAAATGGCATATTTGAGGCCAGGTTGGACAGGACCCTGAGCAACCCGATCTAGTGAGAGGCAGCCCTGCCCATGGCAGGGGCTGGAAGGAGATGAACTTTCAGGTCCCTCCCAACCCAAACCAGTCTGTGATTCCATGATTCTATATTTTTCTTAACCAAAATCCCCCTAACAATGTTTTCAGTGCCACGAAGAGATTGTGTGGTCAGCAGACAGCAAGTTCACCTCACTGACTGAAAGCAATTCTTTACCTGGGGATGTTTTTCAAATCCTCTGGTACAGTTAGGGAAAGGCAGAGAGAAAAACATTGACCTTTTCTTTTCATATACTTCAGCTGTTATAGCCACATCTGAACTTCTTGTTCCTTATGACAAAGAACCAAAATTACTGGTCACTAGCTGTGCCTAACCCATCTGGTCTCCCAGCATAAAATAGCTAAGTACATGTCTCATCAATCACTGTTAATTACTTCATTAACTTGGAAAAAGAATATTGACTTTTTTTAAAGAACAAACATTGTTTAAGGTCAGTCTCATTCTTTTCTTTTTTTTTTTAATTGACTGCTATCTGATTACCAGGAGAAAATAACCTAGTCTGAACACTACAGCAACTGTCACGTAACTCGTGCAGTTCTTTTGTGTAAGGAAATATCTCCCCAAGTCTCCTCTGGCACTGAGTACAAGGCAGTGCCAGTTTTAACCAGCCTTATTTAACCATAACTTGATTATCCATGTTCTCAAGTACTCTGTGTCTTAACTGCACTGCCATTCTCACCTACAACCCCCAGGGCTTTGGAAGTCCCGATCTTTGTCATGCTCTGGGAAAGAAACATGCCTCAAGGTCTCCACAAACAAGTTGCATCATTTTCGAGTGGACATTTAGCCCTCTGCTGTTGGCTGCAAAATAGTGACACAGAGGGAGAGAGAGAGAGAGCGAGAGAGCGAGAGAGCGAGAGCGCGAAAGCGAGAGAGCGAAAGCGAGAGAGCGAGAGAGAGAGCGAGAGAGAGAGCGCGAGAGAGAGCGCGATTACAACAGTTTATGGATTTTCAGCTGCAAAAAATACACTACCCACAGGGACTAAAAAACAGGCAAGATCCACACAGCATGATGCAGATTTCCCCCTGGACTCCCCACCACTGCTTCAGAGGCTAACTGAGATAACCCCTTGTGATCTCAGCCCTGCTCCACCACCTCCATGTCCAACACCTGGCACATGAGTTCACCTTCCTTCCAGGCAGAGAAATTCCTCTATGTACCTCATCCTGCCACACACTCTGGGAAAGAACCACTCTAGCTCAGGAGTTATGTATTTTTTCACACCCCAGTTAGTGGCTCAAACACTCCACGTTCACCTTCAAAAAGCTATTTTGTTTGAGGACTACCACCATCCACACACACACACGAAGAAAAATAGACTTTAAGGGTTGGAATGGACCTCACAGATCATCTAGTCCCAACCCCTTGCCATGGGCAGGGACACCTCCTCACTAGATCAGGTTGCTCAAGGCCTCATCCAACCTGGCCTTGAACACTGCCAGGGTTGGGGCAGCCACCACATCCCTGGGCAACCTGTGCCAGTGTCTTACCAGCCTTAGAGTAAAAATCTTTATTTTCTCACATCCAACCTAGACTTTCCCTCCTTCAGTCTGAAACCATTACCCCTTGTCCTATCACTGCAGTTCCTAACACAGTCCCTCTCCTGCTTCTTGTAGGCCCTTCTGACACTGAAAAGTTGCTCTGAGGTCTCCACGCAGTCTTCTCTTCTCCAGGCTGAACAGCCCCAACTTCCTCAGCCTGTCCTGATAGGGGAGATGCTCCAGTCCTCTTAGTAACTTTGTGGCCTCATCTCGACTTGCTCCAACAGTTCCATGACCTTTTTCTCTTGAGGACACCAGAACTGCACGTAGTATTCCAGCTGGGTTGGCTAGAATGCACAGAATGGCCATTTCAGAATGGGTTGGCTTGGAAGGGACCTTGAAGACCATCTAGTTCCAATCCCCAACTTGTGATGTCACTCTGCCATTTGTCCTTTTATTGTGCCTCTGTTTTCCTGACTTACAGTGTACAAGTGCGCTATGTATTTCTGTACCTCCTTACTTAAAGGATCTTAGCCCAGGCATCACATAAACCAAAATTTTACATACAAGCACAAAGGATACTGCACCGAACAGGAAGAAGAAACTACAACTTTGCCTTTAAAGTGCAATGTAGCATTTGTTTTCATTTGTTGGGGAAAATCTGTTCTCATCATCAGCACATGAAACGTGATGCTGACACACACCTGTAAGAGCACTCAGAGCTGGCAGTCAGGCATTGAAATCCTGAGAATTGATGCACCACTAAAAGCTGAGTGAACAGATATTTTTGCCATGTAAAAAATTTCCAGCAGTAGCTAGAAATTTTTTTCTTTACATGATGGTGGTGGTGTTCCGTTTTGGGAAAATCCAGCAAACCACCTTTGCTAAAGCTGCTGCTTTCAGGCTCAGGCTGCACAGCCTCCCCATCCTGGCAGCACACGGAAACATCCCTCGGGACACAAGGCAGTCCCAGGCACCCTACTCAGTCCCTCCCTGGCTTCTCAGCCACAGCTGCTGAGACTTCAAGCCACAGACGGCTGGGAACAGAACAAGAAAGCTGAAGTGAATATATACCTTTATATACACAGGGGTTCTACGTTTTCCATCTGCTCCAGTTTTAAATGACAAGTCACATTTTCAAGCCACGATCACAGGTCAGGATAGAAAATCACGTCAATCATCACAAAACTGTCAATTCCTGTGTTGTACCTCTCTAAATAGGGCTCAACCTTTCATGACCAACATCACCTTTTAATAAAAATGAAAATCATCAGGCAAATATTTCAGTCTGAAAAGCTAACAAGCAAGAAAAGTAAGGAAGGAGCAACTAGTACTGCTCATACTGTTTAGGGGGTTCAGGCTTTGGTTTTATAGATTTATCTGTTTTATGACACCACAAAAATCAAAAAGGACAAAACCCTTTAAAGAAGTACTTGTGGGTTACCTAGACAGACACAGGCCAAAAAACCTTTGGGAGTTTATCCCCTGTGTTACTTCTACTATTCAGCTTAAGTCCATACCCCCTTTTCCTGGCATTCCAGGACCTTGTCCAAAGTCCTTCTCCAGCCCTCCTGGAGCCCTTTTAGGCACTGGAAGGCTCTAAGGTCTCCCTGGAGCCTTCTCTTCTCCAGGTTGAACACCCCCAGCTCTCCCATCCTGTCTCCATAGCAGAAGTACTCCAGCCCTCAGAGCATCTTCATAGCCTCCTCTGGACTCACTCCAAGAGGTCCATGTTCTTCCCATGCTGGATAGCACTCCAGGTGGGGTCTTACCTAAGCAGAGCAGAAGGGGAGAATTTCCTCTCTCACCCTGCTCATCACACTTCTGTCAATGCAGCCCAGGATACAGGGTTTGGGGGTTTCTGGGCTGAAGGGACACATTGCAGGGTCATGTTGAGCTTCAAATCCACTAACACCCCTGAGCCCTTTACGGCTTTACACACCAAACAGCACAGACACAACATTCCCTCCTGTAACACATTCCTCCTTCAGGGTGGGAATCGAGCAATGCAATTTAAACCTAGTTTTGTGTCCCTTCAGCCACCTCTCTCCATTTTTAAACACCCAAGTTCAACCCTCAGGATCTTTAACTGTCTTTCCTGGAATTTGGGATTTATACCTTTCCACATTCCTAAAGATTCTCCTGTCACTTCACACTAGCAGTTTCAGCTACCACACCAGGAGGAATTGCTTGGCTTTCAAGATAAGCTGCCATTAGTCACCAGAGCTGTGCCCTGCAAAATTTCCTTTGACCTTTATCACCTGCTACTTGGTATACTTGGAAATGAGCAGGAAGGAATACAAGATAAAAACAACAAATCCAAAGATTTTGAATCGAAGTGTTAACCTGGATACATCTTGTAGGAGGAAGGAGGTTGTAATGAGGTGAGAGTTGGTCTCTTCTCCCTGGTAACAAACCACACTATGAGAGAGTAAACAGCCCTCGGGTTGTGCCAGGGGAGGTTAACATTGGATATGAGGAAAAACTTCCCCATGGAAAGAGTTGTCCAGACCTGGCACAGGCCAAGGGCAGGAGTGTAGTCCCCACTCCTGGAGGGATTTAAAAGCTGTGTGGATGTGGCACTTGGGGACATGGTTTAGTGGTGGCCTTGGCAGTGCTAGGGAAATGGCTGGACTCAATGATGTTGAAGAACTTGTCCAACCGAAATGACTCTGTGATTCTAAGAACATAATGATTAATAAGGGGGGGGCAGAAATGGACTGACAGCAACCCCCTCAAACTAAAATCTAGGCCATGGCGCTCCCACAGGCACAGCTACAGGTTGGGTGGGGAAGGAATTGAAACCAGCAGTGAGGAGAAAGACCTGGGAGTGACAGTGGGTGAGATGCTCCCCATGAGCTGCAGTGTGAGCTCAGCCCAGAAAGCCAACGGAGTCCTGGGCTGCATCAAAAGGAGTGTGGGCAGCAGGACAAAAGACGCGATTCTTCCCCTCTCCTCTCATGAGACCCCACCTGGAATACTGCACACAGTTCTGGTGTCCTCAACATAAAAAGGACATGGAACTGCTGGAGCAACTCTAAAGAAGGCCTCAAAGTTGCTAAGAGGACTGGAGCATCTCCCCTATGAAAACAGACTAAGGGAGCTGGGTCAGTTCAGCCTGGAGAAGAGAATGTTGTGTGGAGACCTCAGAGCAACTTTTCAATAACTGAAAGACCTACCAATGAGCTGGAGATGGACTCTGTGTTAGGAACTGCAGTGATAGGACAAGGGGTAATGGGTTCAAACTGAAGGAGGGAAAGTCTAGGTTGGATATGAGAAAAAAGTCTTTTTCCTGTGAGGGTGGTGAGACACTGGAAGAGGTTGCCCAGGGATGTGGTGGCTGTCCTGACCCTGGCAGTGTTCAAGGCCAGGCTGGATGAGGCCTTGAGCAACCTGATCTAGTGAGGAGGTGTCCCTGCCCAGGGCAGGGGGTTGGGACTAGATGATCTGTAAGGTCCATTCCAACTCCTGAATTATATGATTCTATGATTCTAACAGTGCAGTCCCTTTCTAAAGGAAGGTAGTGAACATGCGAAGCTTCAGCACACCACAAAGACAAATACCTCCTCTGGGTTTCACTCAGCTCTGAAAATTTACATTTCAGCACCAGTTTTAAATTCAAGCAAGAGGAAGGAGCCACTGCAAAGCAAACACAACTCTCTGTTACCTCTAAACACTTGGCATGCAAAGAACACTCCAAGGCTGGGGCGAGGGGGGGAAGGAGATTGCAAGAATTTTTTCCTGAAAGGGAATGGGGAGATAAGACAGAGTGAAAAGGAGCAGAGGCTGCTGACATATCTAGACACACAGAAGCTAGTAAATATGCAAACAGGCAGCCATTTCTGTCAGTAACATACACAAACAACTTTGATTCTGTTAAAATATATCACATTAAACAAGAGCGATAAGCCCCACATGGAACTAGGCAGAACAGTTCCCTTCGACCAAGACAGCTTTACTTCTCACTCAGGCAAAGGCTTCTATTCCAAAAGTCTCCACTTCGACTATCACAGTATTTATGAACAACTTTGGACATTTACCTTTTAGCAATCTAATTTGGAAGTACTATTAAAAACTCTACATTAAGCCATAGTATATACAGATACATCATACATAAAACCACCTGGACAAAGCTGCATCCATTACCAATTACAAATCTTTCCCCCAACAAGGAAAGAGCTCGGTGCCCTGAAGCCACAAACAGCAAATTTCATATGAGATGTCAGAGAGAGGAGAAAATAAACTGTGCATCCCTGAAGAGAGAGATTACAATGCAAGAACTGAAGCTGATGTGACCTGATAGCAGATGATAAAAGCACTACTTGGACATCCATCTGTTGTCCTTGATGTCTGGAGAGACACACCAAGCATAAATATACAGATACATATGAAAACATGAAATATATACATGATTTATTTTCACATATATGTGTGAAATGAAGAGAGAGATATATTAAAACACCAGAGGCAAAGAAAGCAGTTCTTATTTTTTCTTCATTTTATCTGCCTACCACCTCTGAATCAGTACCACAAGCTCAAAGGCCAGTGCTGGGTATAGCCTAACACATATTTTGTACATTTATCTGCAAGAGTTAAAGCAGGGACTGAACTCAGCTCCAGCAACTCATTTCATTCAATAGACCTGCTCCCTAAGAGAGGAAAAATAGTATTCCAACCTGGACACCTGCTTGACAGCCGCTGGCTTCTCTTCTGAGATTTCACTGCAGAGGGAAGAGCACTGAGAACTCCAAGGAGCTGCCAGTATCAAAACATGTACAAAATCTAGGAAGATGTATAAAGTAAAACTAAGTCCTTTCCAGGCTGAACAAGCCTCCCACGTATTGCACAGTACAACAGGAACAGTTTCCCCAGCCGTGAGACACTGCAGAGGAATTAAAGCAGGCTACAGCTCTCCAAGAGCAGGACCTGCAGGCAGCAGTGAGGCCAGAGCTATCACTGCATGCAAGAAACCATTCCCACATCTGCGGGAAACACGGCAGAGAGCAGTGCTACAGGAGATCACTCGGGAAAACTTCCAGTGCCACAACTCCTGAAGGAAGGTCATGACAAAGCATGTTTGCTGGCACGGAGGCTAAATGGAGGCATGGAATGGGTCCATTAGGGCCTGCTCTGGGAGACAAAGAGCCACGGGAAAAGGGAAGAGGCAAACTGCAAAATGCCAGACCAGACAAAGTTGGTAAGAGGCCTGAAGCATCTTCCCTATGAAGACAGGCTGAGGAAGTTGGGGCTGTTCAGCCTGGAGGTGTGGAGACCTCAGAGCAACTTCCCAGTATCTGAAGGGGCTACAAGGGAGCCAGAGTGGGACTCTATGTTAGGAACTGCAATGATAGGACAAGGAGCAATGGGTTCAACTGAAGGAGGGAAAGTCTAGGCTAGATGTGAGAAAAAAGTGTTTTCCTATGAGGGTGGTTGAGACACTGGCACAGGTTGCCCAGGGATGTGGTGACTGCCCTGACCCTGGCAGTGTTCAAGGCCAGGCTGGATGAGGCATTGAGCAACCTGATCTAGTGAGGAGGTGTCCCTGCCCAGGGCAGGGGGTTGGGACTGGATGATCTGTAAGGTCCATTCCAACACCTAAATTCTATGATACCACACCTGTGCTCAATACATGCTCCTTCCACCACCGTCAGTCCTAGCACTGCCTGGGAGGAAAACATCAGCCCTTTTTCCTCTGTTTGCTTGAATTTCACACCCACACTTGTTGGCTGACTCCAGCATATGCTGAGAATTCACTTCTTCATATTCCGAGGCTGCAATAATTCCGATTTTCCTTGCCAGTGCTAAGAACAAGCCTCAGAGCTATATGCTGAGGCCCTGGAATTTAAATATATGATAACACTGTAAATAAAAGGAAACAAATTCCTTAAGGAAAACCTTTTTGCATGCCAGATCAGTTCCCAATAGTAACTGCTCTGCTTTGACAAGAGATAAATATTTACAGTCTGAAACAGCGAACACCTTGTGTTGCAATACTAGAACACAAACCTCATCAGTCCCTGGTATACTTGAGGGTTTTTTTGATACTTCAAAGAAAATAAAAGTAAAATCCCAGTACTCAGAAGCACACACATTATTCTGCTCATTTACCCCATCAAAACAAAAACCTGAAGGTAGTCACACAGAGAAATTGCCAAACATACTGAATCCAGAACAGATTTTCTCCAAAGGAGACCTCAGCCCCCAGGGAATGCAGACAGTTTACAGAAAAAGTCTAAATTATTGCCAAGAGTATGCTGCTTTTTTTTAAATTTATTTATTTAAATATAGTTTAACTTGCTCCTCTTACAAGTTGCTCCAGGAAATGTAGACAGGGAGCACCTTTCTTACTGGAGCAAAAAGGCAGTAAGGAGGATCAGATGTCCACATCAAATTTGTCAGACTGGGGGGATGCCACACAGGGAATGCCCTGGGAAGAGAAAGCTCAGGCTCTGGCTGTTAGGCTATCTCTGAGCTTCCAGCCTGGCTCCCAACCTTCCTGGCTTGATCAGCTCCTTCCAGCAAAGGAAAGAATGTGGGGAATGTCATTCATAATGGCACTTGGGAAGATCGAGGAATGGAAAGCATACAATAAGTGGATATCCTTCTCCGGAGGAGGGTGATAAGCCTCATGCAAAGGAGATGCTCTCATTTCCAGCAGCAGAGGCAGCTCAGGTTCGCTGCCATTTTAAACGAGGTAAACACCTAATTAAACATGAATGCTTTACTTTTAGATTGTCTGGGCAGTCCAACTCCCATTTCCAACAGGACTGGCACAAGGACAGCCTGGCTTAGCTGTTACACTATAAGAGTTCATATCTGAAGTGTAATATTCTTCACCCAACTGCTATTTGGGCTTTTATGGCACGTTCCCTTTGAAGTGGAGCAGTCCAGCCGCCAGCGGGCTGACAGAAGAGTTCAATGTCTACCCTACCAGTCTCACTTTCCTCACTTCCTTCTCCTCTTACAATGGAATTATTACCTTGTGCAAAACTTTCCAGCCTTGGCCTCGCTGCTGCCGTGGCCAGCGTTCCCCTGCGATAGCATCTCTGCAGTCAGCCAAGCCTTATGTTCCATGCACAAGTTCCCCGTTTGCTCCCCTGCTTCCAGCATCCCTGCACAGCAGTTTATTTTTAGACCAGCATTTTTATAGCAAAGCCCAGAAGCAGCACACTTTCAGTGCCAAACAGAATTCAGCTGAGATTTCTAATCCTGTCAATCTACAGGAGGATACTTCAGTTTAATGGTCACGGAACATCGGTACAAGCTACATGTCTGTCACCCAGGGTTACTGCCAACCCCTGGGCACTCACTGCAGTGCCCTCCCAGCTGGCCCACACCACTACCCACTCAGGCCCACTTCATAAAGATCAGCCCAGTAGCACCCAAAAGGGATCCATTCCATTCACCTCTCCGGCAAAGAGCTGCCTTTACCTGTGTGCACAGCTTTCTGCCCCGAGAGCAATCTGATTTCCCCCCAAACCTGCACACCAGCTATCTTTGCACTTGGAGTGCCAAAAAAAACAGACAAGAATCAGATTCACCACCTTTTTCTGTTTACAAAGCATAATCTTGTAGAGCAAACAGCAGCAGAAGATATCCAGGTACAGCCATTGAGATGAACAAACCCATGTAATCTGTGTACAACCATCCAAAATCAGTCCTAAAATTGCACAGCAAAAATTTCTTATGTTTTCAGTGATTCACAGTATGTGCTCATGAACACAATTTCAATTACAGGGCTACCTTCAAGGTATACAGCAGCCAATACCAGAGCAACACTTTGCCCTGAAATCACGTCAATATAAGCCTTTTTGCTCACTGACCCAGAAGTACTGAGCTCTTCTGCATCATGCCAGGTTTGATAATTCATAATGTGAAAACTCAGATCCCCTTTCTCTGTCACGAGTTTGTAGGTTTCTCAGAGCTTAAAGCAGGAAGGTTTTGTTCCCCCAATGCTAAATATTTTGTTCCCAATTATGATTAAGCCCATCCTCAAACACTCTGTTTGAGGCACAGGGAGCAGATGAGGCAGCAGGGACAAACAATGGGATAAAGAAAAGCCTGACAGAAAGAGAGGCCACATACTGCCCCCAACAAAGCATTCGATACCTACCATGAGAAAGCAGACTAAATACTCTGCTGCTCACTTCGAGTCCTCTCCCTCCTCTTTTGATCATGCTTGCAGGCTAAAAATCCTGTGAGAGGCAGTCCTCCACCAGAACCTGACAGCAGGTAATAGTTGTGGAAATGAGTAAGTAAAGAACACTTACTCCCAACCAAAGCATTACTATTAGATTCAAATAGAAAAATCAATCTTGGGTAGGAGAAATGCACAACAGAATCCATCTGCAAAGTAATTTATTTTGGGAGGTTAATATACATCAAGTAGTTAGGCAAAACCGAAATGCAAATCCAATTCACGGTAGCCAATGCCTGTTCCAGCCCACTGGAAGGACTGGTTACTCAGAAGGACATCTAACCCCAGATTCAAACACACACAACTCTGCATGGCTTCTTCATCTTGCCTCCCCCTTTCTCTTCATCCCAGAACAAGGAAAAGACACAAAGTTTTGAGCATACTCACTTCCAAACACATCTGGGCCTTGCTTCATCCCACTGTGGCTGAGTAAGAGCAGCAGCGGCAGCACTAGACTTGGAGAACTCGGGTAGTGCGTGCAGACATCACCACCCACAGCAGAGCTGAGGTACAGGATCCAGGGGCTGCTTTGTTGATTAACAGCAGAAAACAGCACCATCAGACCAGGCTTTCTGCTTTGACATGGAGCAAGGAAGGACTGTGCTTTGCAACAGCCCAACAAACATCCTCCTATCACTCACAGACTCATTAAGGTTGGAAAAGACCTCTAGGACCATCAAATCCACCCATTAACCTCACTGCCAGGGCTGTTTCTGCCACCACCTCTGAAGATGCTCCAGCAGCACAAACCATACTGAAACTGCATTGTATCCTTGGGAAGGTGTCCCAAGGCAGAAGAAAGCTGCACCTTAATGTGTTCTTGTCCTCTCCAGCATTCCTCTCCAACAAGACCTCCAAAGAAACATGACCCTGTATCTTTTGAGGTACTCCAAAATGTCTGTGCTCCCTTTTTCTGCAAAAGCTTTAAGGGAACAAGCCAGGCTTCCCAGCAGGGCGCAAATCCTGCTGTGCTGGAAGAGGCCAAGCTCCATGTCAGAGCCCTGGGGCCTCATTCACACCATGATTCAGAGAGGTCCCTTCCTCACTCACCCAAACCACTGGGTACAGCAACCCTTTATAGGTTTTTGAAGTCTATGCTGGCTGGAGAAGAAATTCTTTTTGCTTTTGAAGAAATGAGTTCCACATATGCAGTGCTGTAAAATATAAACCTGCCTGCAGGAAAGGTCAGAAATCATAGCATCATAGAATCAACCAGGTTGGAAAAGACCTCAAAGATCATCAAGTCCAACCCTACCCTGGTTACTAGACCATGGCACTAAGTACAACATCTAGTCTCATCTCCTAAAATTCTCCTTCGAGGGCCCTTTCTTGCCTGACAGTTTGTACCACAGGTCCTTCCCTGCCAGTGGTCCCTGGGAATTCAATAATCTTTACATCTTTACTTGTTTGAGCCACTGTGTACCAAGTCAAGGCCAACAGGCCATCTCCCATCCCACCCCACCTCCTTCCTGGTCACGAACACCAGCCCACTGCCACTGTGTTTCCAGGGTGGAGACTTAACCCTTCTCCCTACCCTGAGCTCCCAAGGTTAAAACTCACAGACTATTCCAATTTCCAGAATCCTCAGAGTTTTAAAGCTGTGAATAACGCAACTTTTTTTCACTTTTGTGTAGGTTCTTTGAGCAGAAAAGCAAATCATAGAATTTAAGGGTTGGAATGGACCTCACAGATCATCTACTCCCAACCCCCTGCCCTGGGGAGGGACACATCCTCACTAGATCAGGTTGCTCAAGGCCTCATCCAGCCTGGCCTTGAACACCACCAGGGTCGGGGCAGCCACCACATCCCTGGGCAACCTCTTCCAGTGTCTCACCACGCTCACAGGAAAAAACATTTTTCTAAATATCTAGCCTAAACTTCCCCTCCTTCAGTTTGAACCCATTGCTCCTTGTCCTATCACTGCAGTTCCTAACAAGGAGTCCCTCTCCAGCACCTTGTAGGCCCTTCAGATATTGAAAAGTTGCTCTGAGGTCTCCACACAGTCTTCTCTTCTCCAGGCTGAACAGCCCCAACTCCCTCAGCCTGTCTTCATAGGGGAGATGCTCCAGTCCTCTTAGCAACTTTGAGGCCTCCTCTGGACTTGCTCCAACAGTACCATGTCCTTCTTATGTTGAGGACACCAGAAATGCACTCCTCTCACCTCTCTACATCGCATATGAACCTGCAGCATGAAGACAGCCCTTTTTTTTCCCCTCACTGGAAGAGCTACTTGTATTCAGGATTTTAACAGAATCCAGAACACTAACAAGAACAAGATAACTGCCTCTCCCACCAGGAAAAATTTAACTCTCCTAATACTTCGAACAACACTCCCTTTTCCAAAAACTTGCTGGGAATAGCACACAACACAATCAGTTCCTTGTTGCAGGCTCACATGGTGCATCCTTGTCTTGGAGCGATGCACACAAGACGACGTTTTGTCAGCACAGCCCCAGAACTAACGCGAACATTATTTTACTGAGCCAATGCAACCTAAGACGTTTCAGCAAACCAGGAAAGCCCCCAGATAAGGGTGTTAGTAACTGGTGACAGCCCAGTTATGAATAACTACTATTCCTCAAGTTTAAGTGAAGGCAAATTCTATCAGCAAACTAACACCATCATATGCATATGACAAATGAAACTTCGTTTCACACAGAACGAGTCACAGTGTACTAATGCTCACAGAATTTAACTGTAATTAAGTCTCCCTGACAGACACCTCGTTAAAGCACCCGTTCTCCAGAAAAAATTAATGAAGTGAAATATTTCCTACGCGTGAAACATCACAATTCTTCACTACTCATAAAAGATACATGGAGTTCAGACCAACTGGATGTCAGTGTTCCCCAGAATGAGAGAGTGGCATGCTTAAAAAGACATTTAAAACAACACACTGCTATGCTGCCAGCACCCAGGATGAGGTGCTCAACCCCTAGACAGTATTTTACCCTCTAATGACAAAAATAAACCCCTTAAAATGCAATTTTTCATCCAGCAGTTTACCGGTTTGTTATTAAATGCACGTTTAAAAAAATACACAGCTAAATTAAGAGAACCTAATCTTAGCCAAACTAGAAAGAGGTTCTCAGTAGCCCAAGATCCAGTTTTCAAACTGCAACTCTTTGCGTTTTAAATGCATATTCTGTGAGGAGCAAAGGTTCAGCCACTGAGAGGGCAGACAGCTATGTGTGCCCCTAATCACAGGCCAACACACATCCCTCTGGCAGCTGGAAGCAGATTTTAGTCAAACTATCCTGAGCTAATATCCAATAGGAAAATGAAGTAGAAAAAAACCCATGAAGTTGCTCAAGATGTGTCCAGAGATGAATGCCACGAAAAAAAAGGTCTGAATTTTCAGAGAGGAAGGCCAAGCTGTAATTCCTAGTAAAGGGAAAACCACAGAAGTTTTCCAAGAGATTTTACCATCTTTTTCTAATTGTTCCCTTTTTCAACATCATTATGCAACCTCCGTGTGCTTTCCTGCTTCTCAACCCCTCCTTATTTTACCCATTTCCCCCCTCAACGTCTTCTAGGTGCTGAGAGGCAGCTCCTTTAAGACAGCCAGAAATACAGTGCATATTTTTCTCTCCTCCTCCTCCTCTCAGTTTAAACTGCCCAAATCTTTCCGGTGAAGAAGCATTGCCCAAAATCTGCTCACTATTCATGCAGCCCTGGCAATGACAAGCATCACTTCATGAATCATCTGTTATATATTGCCTTATCAACACGGTCCACTGCAGGAGACGGCAAACCTGGCCCACTTTGGCTTTCTGCATAAGACAATCAAAATGCAAGTGGCATTAATTACTGGAGAGGTCTGAGGAGTCCTCTCATCCAAGGACTTGAATATATGTATCTCTGAGACAACCTAAATTGAACCAAAATGCTAACATCCATTTCCTCTCCACTACACATAGCTTTTAGTTCAATTTTTTAGCAGACTGTTTACTCTTTTTACTAGTTTACAATATTGCCACACTTCTAATTATTCAAGCAGACAGCATTAGTGTTTCTGCTGTTTCTCAGCTTAAACTATTTGAGGCAAACCCACATATTTTCATGATTTTTTGTCCCCCGAACCCAGACCTCTGAGCTCAGCAAGCAAGCTGAGGAGAACCAGGTTCCTTCCACTGCTCTGGAGCATTGGGATGCCTGGACCTGGGGAACCTGGAAGCAAAGGAGAGTGGAAGAGAGAAGCTATCCATGAGGGAAGTGGGCTCAAAACTGAAAAGGAATTGTGAATTCAGTGACAAGACACATCCCATCAGTTCTCCATCCAGTAAAACAAGCTCGTACAAACACAAAGGACTCTAGTAGCACTCTGATAAAACTTATATCCTTGTAGACTAGGTAGTAGGATTGAAAAAGAATACGGAAAAGTGATGGGATAACTGGAAACAAGCTGAAGGTGAACTGGCAAAGCAATGAAGTAGATGACGACACCACCACCATAGAAGCTAGCAAGAAGAATACTTGGCAAATATTTAATTAGCATCATTACCAGTGGCCAAATAACATGCTCAATTAATATTTCCTTGTGGTTTGGGACAAGTTTTGCCATTTGGAATGAGCTAACAACAGATACCACTCAGTAAATAAACTATTCGGGTAACATCAGTGCATGTACTCAATCACGTATGCAAGAAAAGTAAAAAGACAGTCCCAAGGGCTTGGGAGTCAGTATCATACACACACAGACAGACACATACACACAGTGCCAAGGAGTATTTATTTCCAGTAAGTACAAATATCTAGAATGCCAAGGAGGGTGACATAATCACTTCTTTAACTGGGAGAGGACATCCAAGCACTGTTTTGACACCAAAAGACTGTTATAACCCAAAGATTAAGTTGGCACAGCTGGACAGTCAGCACACAGGTTTTCAAACCCTGCAGAGAGCATCATGCTAGCACACACTTAACACCACTTAACCAAGACAGACCCAGGCTAACCTTGAGAAAACATGAGGACAGCTAGTTATTGTTACCTTACAAAGGTACAACATGGCATACAAGCATGAGAGAAACACTGGAAGATGTGAGAAAACTGGCCTAGAACATTTGATTCTATCACATATTATGTATTTGCTGGCAATTTTTTGGTCTCGGTGCTTGGTTTGCAATGTGTTTGGGCACGTTCAGGTATAGAAAGTTCACAGCGTACTCAGATTTGAAACCTGCAAAGGAACCTTAATGCAGTGTCTGGAACTTTCTCTCAAGTTTCTGAATCACAGATATACCTTAAGTTGCCTTTAAAAGGTCTCTTTCCCAGAAAGCACAGACCATTTCAAAGAGAGATTAAGAGAGCAAACTCTCCATGGACTCCTGCTCAATTTTAACCTGTATTTACGTATTTTAACAAATCCTACTCCTCACCCCTACAGTTCAACATGGGACTGAAGGTTGGAGACTCAGCTCTACCTTTTCAGCAGGCTACAAAGAGCCAACTCCTGCGCTTCCACCTCTGACCACGGCAGGAAGAAATTCTTCCCTATGAGGGTGGTGAGACACTGCCATAGGTTGCCCAGAGAGGTTGTGGCTGCTCCATCCTGGAAGTGTTCCAGGCCAGGTTGGATGGGGCTTGGAGCAACCTGGGCTAGTGGAAGGTTCCAACCCAAACCACACTGGGATTCTACTGTAGGAGGGAAATAGAAAAACAAGCACTGACCATGGGAGCTGCAAGTTACATGTGCTTAAGCTGCTACTTTTGAGGAGTAGGCAAACCAGAATGCCAGCAAGTCACATGCTCATGGCGAAAGCAGAACAACCTGACAGGTTGGACAAAGTTTCCATCCAAACCTATGCCTAATCTTTGCAGGGGACCTGCAAACCTTTTCCAATCCAGATGCTCTAAGAGTTCAAGAGGTAGACTGGAGTTCAAGCCCCTGAAGATTCAGGCAAAACACATTTCTTCAAGACAACCCACTGCAATCTTCACCCATCTAAATATCTCTTATCAGCTCCTGTTACTAGGTAACTTCTTCAGGAGTTCATCCACCTCCAGCTGTCTGTAAACACATCACTCCTAGCTTAAAAGAAATAAAAACACCTCATTTTGAGTGCATTGTTGTTTTCACCTTTCCTGCATTAATGGGACACTGCCTGTGAGACACAACCAGAGCAAGAGCTGCATCTTCACCAATACAAAGATCAACACATACAAGAAACTACTTTTTCTGTTGTCATTGCCTCCTGGAATGATTTGGTTGGGAAAGGTCCTTAAAAGTCCATCTCATTCAAACCCCCTGCCATGGGCAGGGACACCTTCCACTAGCCCAGGTTGCTCCAAGCACCATCCAGCCTGGCCGTTTCTTCATTTTCCTAGTGACTCATCATCAAAAGGCAAGCAAGAAGTGAAACCAACTTCCACTAAGGAGTTCCCCTCCATCCCACATGAGGATCTTGGCATCCTCCACCTGCTATCTCCTAACCCTAACAATTCCCTGGGCTTCTAAAGAACTTCTTCACTGCTTTCTCTTGGTGGCTCACACCTGCCAGTTTGTCTCTACTTTAGAATGGTCTGTTTAGATTTTAGGAGATGGCACCACACAAAGACAGACAAACATTTCCTCCCAAAGGAATACAAGCTTTCATGCCTTTCTTCCATGCCTCCACCCCATTAAATAAATGACAAATTCCTCTGGTGCTCTGATTTTCAAAATGCATTTTCTAACCTGCTCCCTTTCTAAAGTGAACTCCTGAAGCAAAACCAAAACTACTACAGGGTGGTGGTATTTTCCCCCTAAATTCAGACAACCAAGGGCACATCCTTAACATCAGGAATGGAAACCTGTCAGATGTACGTGGCTAAAACATGGCAGCCAAAGACGAAGGAAAAGCAGAGAATCCTGGAAAGCCGCATCTTCCACATTTGGCTTTATCCAGCAAATCTGCAGTTGCTAAAACTTACTCTTTCTAACTGGGTGGCATTTTACATTTCCAACCGTAATTGAGTGAGCGTGTTGCCATGGGGACAGCAGGATTCTGCAATAACTTTGGTGCCTTGTAATTGCTGTACATTTGTATACAAGCAGCTGAGCTTTCTTAATTCAATGTCCTCAACTCTTCCAGCGAAGGCTGCAGAGCGACCATGGCAGCTTTCAGGCTAAGAACTCCATACAGTGGTGCTGGAGACATCAGGAATGATTAAAACTCAGTGCCACTACATACACACACACACACACACAAACCACCATGGAACCTTGCCAAGAACCAGATTATTATATAAACTTCAGAGCTCCTTAGCTTTTAAAAAATGTTGCCCTTACCAACAAAAAAATAAAAAGCCCAATTGAGATAATGAACTCCAGGTAGCTTTTGGCAACGAGTGAAGCACTTTGACGGCAGCAGATCCAGCGCGAGTCCCAGGACATAATACCAGTAAATCAGAAGGCACTGGCAAGGGGATTATTCACTCAGCAGTGAAACTCACTGTGGCTCCCAGGGCCAAAATAATACTTGCTCCATCTCTCTGGCCTCAAATTAGCGTTATGAGGACAACAGGATACAGCTGTGGGAAACAAGCACGGCACCAAGCTGCCTGGTGGGAAGAAATGGGGAAGAAATGGGGAAGATGGGAGATACCCTGCTGACCCCTCCATCCCAGTTTTACAAGCCTTTTACAAGCCGTTTTCACATTCCAAATCCACCCAGACCTTTCCAACGCAGGTCCTCACTTCTTAAGAGCATTTTTAGAGCTGTAATCCAGCCTGGAATATGAGGCAAGGCTGTAACGTGAAATCCACTCACACGGGCACAGAACAAGCGTTAGCGGTGATGAGC
Source organism: Acanthisitta chloris (assembly GCF_000695815.1). Classification (NCBI taxonomy): domain Eukaryota; kingdom Metazoa; phylum Chordata; class Aves; order Passeriformes; family Acanthisittidae; genus Acanthisitta; species Acanthisitta chloris. Next base: position 585 of record NW_008683612.1, on the reverse strand, counting down.
CTAATTTATGCAAATCTGCCACAAACAACCTATTGACAAGCAAAAAAAACCACCCGAAAAAACACCTTCCCCGACCACGGAACGGGTGCACAAGGCAATTACGCAAGTGTTTTGGGCGAAGGGCAGACTCCCTTCCCTTCAGAGCTGCCCAGCGACACCGTCCAGCAATAGTTATGTAAATCCATCTGCCTGCCCGAGCTGTCACGGTGCCTCGGCCACGCCACCAACACCCCGAGGGTGACATTTGGGGAGCGCGG
>NW_008683612.1:0-233 GCF_000695815.1 Acanthisitta chloris | reverse complement strand
CCTCCAATCTCATCTTCTGGGGTTCATTTATCGCCCTACAAGCCGAGGCTTTAGGTTTGGGAGCGGCACATGAGGTTTATGCACCCTCAGCTCCCCAAAATGTGAGTTTTGGGGTCGAAGCTGCAGCCCTGGGCCCCGGAGCTGTCACTGCCCCGCGCTGCCTCCGGGAGCCCCAAAGGGGATGCTGGGGAGAACAGTTTCTGTTTTCTCCTCCTGCTCACAAAAAAAGCCAT
>NW_008683611.1:0-729 GCF_000695815.1 Acanthisitta chloris | reverse complement strand
ATTTTCTGAGTGTAGAATCAATAATAACTTGTAAAAAGCAAATTGGATTTGGTCTCCTCGTTGTTATTTATTCCAGAGGCTTCTTGATGGGACTTAAGAACTGTGCTTGCATGATTTTTGTGTTAGAGCATTTGCATTCTCCTCTTTGCGCTTTCACGTTCTCCTCCATGAATTGTACTTGGGCATTTTTTTTGCCTGTTTCTCTTAACCAGGACTGTCACCCCATGTATAATAACTGATAGTTTGAATGGTTTCTGTGCTGCACGGAATATTCAGAAAGGCTCACACTGTGTTGTGCTTGAGTTAAGAAATGTAACGCTGTAAACTGGGATACAGTTGAGTGTAAAGACTGAAATAATGTGCAAGACTGAAATAAAGAGAACACCCTAATTGCTTGCTTGGAGAGAGAATTCTTGTTTTCTGAGAAAGCTCTGTCAAGAATTTTCAAAAGGCTGCGAGTTTTGTTCTCATTGTGTCCCTTGACGGAGCTAATGTTGAGTGGGTACACTTCTTGAGTCTGGAGATGCAGCCGACAGTGTTCAGTGCCCTGTCCATTTGTGCCATTTGTTCCCGCCCGCGCTACCACTGCGAAGGCTTCGGAGGTGGTTTCTTCGACCGGAAAGGCTGCTCAGTCCGTCCGGGCTAAGCCTCCATCCCACGTTACCCTGAGAATCGCCTTGTGACGCTCTTGTCGCCGCGTTTCTCGAGGGGTACGGACTCATCTCCCGG
>NW_008683610.1:0-765 GCF_000695815.1 Acanthisitta chloris | reverse complement strand
ATTATTGACCCCAGTGATTGATGAACCTCGATAGGCAGTGGGTGATACTGGTGTGTACTGGGACAGCACTGGGACTATCCCAACCCCATACTGGGACCACGGGGAATTATTGACCCCAGTGATTGATGAACCTCGATAGGCAGTGAGTGATACTGGTGTGTACTGGGACAGCACTGGGACTATCCCAACCCCATACTGGGACCACGGGGGTGTAACATACGAAATACATAAACACCAGTTGTTTTCTCCCAGTATAAACCAGTATCACCGCCCTCCGTTCCGCCCGCGCAGGCGCAGTCAGAGCTATCAGGACCGCGAGGTTTTGTTGCCGGAACCACCGCGGCCCCCGCGTGACGTAATCATGACGTCATCACGGCGCACTCATCACCCTCTGCCCGCGCGAGGCGGAACAGGTCAGGATATACCTCACTGACGATATCGATTATCGATCAGCGCCCAGAGGCGGCAGCAAACCGATACCCCTCAGGTCACGGCGATATTTGGGAGGGACACCCAGAGGAACCCGCGGACGATCCCTCACATATCGCACCCACTTTGGCTCCGGTAAGTGTCGCAGAGGGAAAGAAACCGCGAAGAATTGGGAATAAAATCGTCCCAGGATGCAACGCGGCGCTAATCTCCATAGTGGGCGTGGTCAGGGCGGGGTTTGGACCGGAAATGGATTGTTTGGCACTTCCGGGGTAGTTTGGGAGGGTCCCAGTACCTCCCAGTCCATCCCAGTGCCCTCCCAGTCCATCCCAGTGC
>NW_008683609.1:224-2642 GCF_000695815.1 Acanthisitta chloris | reverse complement strand
CTCCCTCCTTTAACGGGCGCCTTAGCAAACCCCGACCCCCTCCTCGCAGCAGGTCTCAGCGCCGGGGGCCGCCGGCAGAGTGGCTTTTCGTAGGCTTCAGTGGCAAAATGTGTAGTGGCCAGAAAAGGATTGTCTCTGGGGAGGGGAGAAAGGGTCTTGGAATGGATTCCTTTCTGTCTGACTCCTCTTAGGAAAACCTCATCATACTGTATGGCCCATCATATTTTATTGTTGATATATGGCATGATAGATCCGAGGAACAAACGCAAGCTCTTGGCATTTCTTCCGTTTGTAAGCTTGCGGGTTTTTTTTTAACAAACACTAATAATTCCCAGCACTCACTGTTCAGCGGCACGAAGTGATTTTAAAGCCTTTTGTACGGTGGCAAAAATACATCCCATGGTATTAGAAATGTGCTTCTGCATCTCGCTAATGAGGTGGGGTTTTCTTTTCCCCCAGAGCCCGAAGGGGAGCGGGCAGGACGGAGACAGGAGCCCGCACGGGCTCTGGACACACCTGGGCACTCACGGCTGCCACGCAGCCCGGCCCGGTATCCCCGAAGTTCCAAGAAAGGCCTTTCAGGGTGGAGCCAGGCTGCCTGGAAATCGCCCAGCGACAATTCCCTCTCCGCAGCCTCTCTCTCCTTCTCCCACTCCGCCATAGCCCACCCCTCTCCATTTCCCCCTCTCCCCTCCTTGCCCTCCGCTGCAGACGAACGCTCGTCCCTCGGTGTGTGCGCCGGGGCTGGTTTGTGGAAGCCACTCCGACAAACACCTGGAGTGCCCGTGCCCCCCACCCTGCATGGCTGAGGCTCCCTGTGCGCCCCAGCCGACTACAAGAGGCGACAATAAAGCCGATGTCCATCATGTCGCCTGTTCATTTCAGAAAGGGCATATCCTGACCTCGGTTCCCCAATTGAAAGCTCATTTTGGGCAGGCACTATGGTCATCATTTACTCCAACATTTACACAGATGTGTATGAACGCGTATTTCCCCCCTCCCTTCCATCTAGACTTTTTTCTTTCTTCCATTTTCCCCTTTAGCCGAAGGGGAAGCTCCCCCGTGTTTGCAGGGACGTGGAAGGCGTTCGGGGGAACAGTGGCACCCGGGCACACACCTGAGTTACATGTCCCCTCCTTCGCATGGGAACCAGCTCGCATCATTTAGGTCCCAAGAAAACTGTTGATCTCTAAGTGTGAGACTGAATCTTTGCATTTAGTGCTCATGACTGCTTCGCTTCCTCCCTCCCCCAAGCCCTTTCCCCCCGGATTCGTCCCTCTATCGTGTTTACAGAGACAACCAGGTCCCCCCGGTGGGCTGGGGCAGGCTTAGGGCTTGGGCTTCTTCGCCGGGATGGGACCGTGCAGCGATCGCTGCGGGTGGAGAGGAGGGGGACGTGCCTCGCCTCTCAGTCAACCAGACCAGAATGGGCTCTATTATTATTGTTGTTGTTGTTGATGTTGTTATATAATTGTTTGTTTTGTTATTATGATTATATTAATTTAAAAATTATCCGTTTGCAGCTTGCAAAGCGCCTGTAAATTTACCTTAAACCTGCTTTCTTTCCTAGCCAATGGTGTCAGGGGCCGGCTAGCCTGTCCCTCCAGAGCATTAACCCTTGTCGCTAGCTGGAGTGAGTGAGAAGCTGAGCTTTGGCCCTGAGGAGTTGTGTGTGTAGTTCTGGCACAGCTTTGCTCCCTTAACTCCTGGATCTTTGTTTTGGTGGCGACCAGGGAGAGCAGGGAGCGCTGTGCTCGCATTTCCCTCTGGCTTTTACACACACACACACACACACACACACACACACACACAAATCCCCCTTTCCAACTTTCTTCTTTTTGCGCTTCCCTTCCAGTTTTTTCACTTCTCAGACCTACTGGCAGCATTTGCCGAGATCTAGATCCCCGTCGTGGTAAGTGATGCTTTTCTCCATTGCAAAACTCGCTCAGCTCTCTGCTCTCTGTCCCAGGGATGGGTGTAGAAGTTGTATTTGTTTGGAACAGAATTGCCCAACCCCAGTGGTTTCACGTCAAGCAGCACAGAGTAAAAGTATTGTCGTGTATTAACTCTGAATGAGAGCAAACAGACCAAATAATCATTGCTGGCTCCGGCAGTAGCACGGCACTAATGTCATTCTTTTTAAGTTTGCAAAACAGCTTTTTCTTTTTTTTTTTTTTTTTTTTTGGTGGTTACGGGGAAAGCGAGCCTGTGTTTTGGGTCTGAACTTTATATTTACATTACACACCAGACCATAACAAACTATACAAAGAATGCAGCTGCCATATGTGCTTTGTGAACATACAATTATGATTGGGGGGTTCATGCATTCAACTTAATTGTTACAGACACACTGAGACCACTCCGCAAGGTTCGTGCAGTACCTGAAAACTCACTCCATCTTTGGGGGAGGGGCTGGAA
>NW_008683609.1:0-206 GCF_000695815.1 Acanthisitta chloris | reverse complement strand
GTCTTGGGGGAGGGGCTTGAAAAGCCTTTCTTTTTTGAAAACCTTTTTTAAAAAAAAAAAAAAAAAATCAACTTCAGTAAATGCCTCCTGGACGTTTATTTTTAATGTACAGTCTGCAGCTCTGACTGGATCAAATTCACGATTATTCAGATGAGGTTGAATTTGAATAACTTGCTGGTTTCTCTCCTCTGCCCTCCCCCATCACA
>NW_008683608.1:7894-12504 GCF_000695815.1 Acanthisitta chloris | reverse complement strand
CCAGCTCTCCCAGCCTGGCTCCAGAGCTAGAGAGAGAGGAGAGGGAGAAGGGAAGAGAAAGTGAAGGTCAGAAGGGAAAGTGAATGCAAAGTTGGTGTACTCACATGTACCCATCTCCAATTCCAGCCCTATCCTGGCCCAGCCCATCACTGCTCCCTGTCTGCCTTCTCAGGTGTGGAACTTGGTGGAGTTTGGGTTCGTTCCCTTTCCCCTCAGTTTCTAAAAAGGGAGAGGTGCCAGAAAGGAGGAGCCGGACAATACCCCTGAGGGAGACATGGGCCGAGGTGGCCTGGCAGGGACACTAAAACGTGCAGACAACCATCTCCCTGGACTGGAGAAGGAGCTGGGAGCTACTGGCACAGGTGAGGATACCAGGTGAGGGACCCTTCACGCCCCTGAATCCCCTGCCTGGGGCCAAGGCTCCCCCCACTTGCTCCAGAAGCTGCCACTGCATCGCCCCTACTCACCCCAGTAGCTGACAGACTCCCAGTCTGACCCCAGGCACTGGCCCAGAGCCGTTCACACGCCCCAGGTGTCACCAGCACCTGGCACTCCGTCCTTGCAGCACATGCTCACAGTGACCAGCACTGGTTTCTGTCACTGGCTCTGGGGCTGCTCTCTCATGTCTGGGGCTTGGTGGAGTTTGGGTTTGTTCCCCTTTTGCCCCTCAGTTTCCCAGCTGACCAGCTAACTGGTCAGACAGCCTCACTGGGACAAACCTCAGTGTCAGTGTGACAGACCAGGCTTGGCTCCCACCACTGCCAGTCACATTGGCTTCCCTGGATGCTCTTTATGTCCCTGGAGGCAGTGCAGAAGGTCCTTGACCAGACACCCTGAGTGGAGCAGATGCTCTCCTGCCACACGCCCTCGCCCAGACCACTGCCCTGTGCCACCCCTGTCTCCTGCCTGTCTTCACAGCATGGACCCTCACCTCACACACAGCTGTGGCTCACCTGAACACAACGGACACACACCAGTCCAGTCCCAACAAAATCCTTTATTATCGAGGCCTGCGAGGCATTCCACCCCGGGAGAATTTCTGGTTGCTAACGGACACGTGAGCAATCCAGCCTTGCTAGCAGGGCCTGAGCAAGCTGCAAGCTGAGCCATTCAAGGACGCAGCTGCGAATGAGAAAGAAGGTAGCAAGGTAAACAACTCCCAGGTGTGGGATGCAGAACCTGAAGATAGTTAGGGGTGGAGAATAATTATTAGGCACTTAATGATTGATATGTTGATAACCTATTATGTTATATGTAAGGCAGACTAGTAATAGTAGTTAACTAATGATAAGTAGACGCTTATAATCACTTTTGTAAAGAATAAAGGACATTCACGAAGATAATAATGGTGTCGCCTCTTTGTACGTCACACCCACATCCCTTCACCAGCTCCGCACGAGGGCTTGGCCCACGGGTCTCCAGTGCTGCTGCAGGACCTGCACAGCAAAACCCACCACTCCCCCCCTCCCCGGGGCAGCCCCAGCTGCTCCCACCCTCTCCACACCACAGCTCTGGTGCCACCAGCCTTGCCGGACAGCGCAGACGCTGACCCGAGGGCGGCTGAGAGAGCTGCAAAGAGAGAATTCTCCATGTGGCGCATTACAGAGGCTTTTGCCCAAGAGCAAGGCAAGGGGCAAGAGCAGTTCCTGTTGGGGCTGAGGGCTGGAGGAAAGTGCAGCTCACCTGAAGACACACAGTGCTCCTCAGAGACGTGGAGTTACACCGCTGCCTGAACCCACCTGGGCTGTCGTGCCGCTGCTCTAGGGACGCCGGAGACAGAGCAGCTCCTGCTCTGAGAACTGGCTCCGTTTATCAGTGAGGCATCCGTGAGGGAATGATAGTCCCCAGGAGCCAAGCGGCACAGCTCGCAGCCAGCGTGGAGCTCCCTCAGGCCCTGCAGCCCTTCCTCGAAACAGGACACCTACTTGCTGCAGGAAAACTGGAGTTTGTCCATCCCTCGTTTTCACATAGCAGCTGCTCAATCCGGTGCCTTCCAGTGCTGCCTTTGCTCCTCACCCGGCACTTGGGCTCCATCCTGGCTCGCTGCAGGGAGGGTTTGGTTTTGCTTGAGGACAAAGCAGAGCTAAAGGGAAGAGGATTCTGGATTATCCTGAAGCAAGGGAGTTGCTGAGCAACAGCCAGAGAAATGCACCTTATTGCAGGCAAATTTGGGAGCTGTTAGCTATGTTCTCTTCATGTGCCTTGAGAGCACAATCAGGGTAGCAATGTTGCATGGACAGTCCTGTGCTATGTTCTACTGAACTGTGAAGCTGTTGCAGCTCTTCCTTCACATCGACGTGGCCCTAACGCTTGTCCAGCTCCTCCAGTGCTTCCTGCTTGGTAACTCTTCGCCACTCCTCAGGGATTTCTCCTTTGCCCTGAAATTTCCCTTTGTACAAATCCTCTAGCTCTGTCTGGAAACGACACACAAACCATTTCCAGTAGGCTTGCATGGATGAATCAGGAAGGATGTTCCAAGTGGAATAAGGAGGTCCTACAGTCCGGTAACTCTTGTAGGGGATCCACGTGTCACTACCAACACAGAATGCAGTGTTACTTGCGACACTGCTAGAACAGATATCAAGGACCAGCTCAGGGGTTTCGAGCCACTTCCGTCCCGTCAAAGCCTCTGGCCGATGGAAGACGAGCTGATGGTCTCCGTCGTGTCTCGGCATGGTGTTCGTGCAGAGAGCCCCACAAAAGGGACACTGCTCACTGCACCCCAAGAACTGCTCTGCCAGGATGGTGTGAGGCTCCCTTTCAAAGCAGCTCATATCAGCATCAGCAAACCCTTCCCTGAGGTTGTGCTCCAGGGCAGTCAGTGGCTCTGCCATGGCATTGCTCAGGAACTCGATGTCTGTGAGCTCCAGGTGCTCAAGGCCCTTCAGGTCACTTCGGGGCAAGCTGATCACCTCTGCCAGTTCCCTGCAAAGTTCGTCCAGCCAAAGAGAGATTTTGTCCTCTCTGTCTTTCCTGTCTTTGACAGTTTGGGTTGATGAAGAAACAGCAGACAGGATCTTTGCATGGAGATCATTAAGGGAGGAAGCTAAAAACTTCTCCAACCTCTTGGTACCATCTAAACAGTAACTGTTAACACGAGTCTTAATGTACCACTGCAAAAAGTCTGCTGGGAAATTAAGGTAATTCTTGAAGTGCTCAAAGTTTTCTTCTTGTGCCAGGTACCTCAGCATGCAAACTTCCAGAGCAGCTCTGCTGCCATTGAACTCGTGGCATTTCCCCCGCACGTCTTCCACGATGGCCTTGGCTGTCCTCTCACAGACTGCCTGCCTCAGAGCTGGGGCAATCTTGTCACAAAGGTAAACTGCAGAAGTTGTGATAGAAGTGGCTCCTTGGCAGGACATCTGGAAATACCAAAGGAAATTTTCCCTCTTGCTGTTCAGGTAGGCCACTGCGTTATTGGCCTTTTGGAAGGCTTCGTGCATGGCTTTGAACCTTTCTGCTGCTGTTCTGCACAGGTACACCGATAAATCTCTGCTGTAATCTTGGTTAAAAGTGCAATTTGCATTGGTAGGGACAGAGTCCACACCTTTCTGCACTTCATGGAGTATTTCATGAATAAAACTTCGACTGTAATCCCTTTTCTCCTGTTCCTTCTTTCTAACACTTGCCCTCACACGCTCAATGATGTCGTCTGTGATGCGCTGCAAGTTCCTCACATCAGCTTCACTAGCACTCCGAGGCACAATGCCAAAGTATTTTTTCCTACTGACATGTTTCTCTGTGTCCAACACAAATCCTCTCTGTTGGCTCTGTGACTTGACCTGTTCATGGACACCAGGCTCCTTGAAGTGCTCTAGAAGGACATTCTCTATTTCCACATCGATATCGACCCGTTCTGGAGGAGGACCATCGTGGGAGACTTCAGCAACCCACTTGGTCCAGACAGAAGTAAAGTTGTCTCTCAGACCTTCTTCACTGAGGCTCTTGCCTTTCAGAGACAGAGCCAACTCCCTACTCCTTCTCAGGAGCTTGTCTTCATATTCCTGCTTCCTTGCATCCAGTTTCCTATGCCTCTTCCTTAGCTCAATAAGAGTCTCACATTTCTTCCTAGTTTCAGAAAGAAGAGTCTCTTTTAGCTCTTTCAGCTTCTGTCCTCTGCTGTCCTTCCACTGCACCAGGATCTCAGAGTCTTTGTCTTCAGTGAAATACTTTTCCATGTCTTTCACTATGGCATCGCTTGTCTCTTGCACCTTTTCTTCAAGTACTTCTCTGGTGACTTCCTGCAAGTCGTCGTTCCGAATTTTGTTGCCCAGCCTCATCTCTAACTCTGAGATGTGACTCCTCAGCTGCCAGGTCCACTGACTCCAGGCAGTTTCCAGTTTCCTGAAGGCAGCAATCTCCAATGAGTTCTTGAAGCTGAAAACAAAGTTCTCATTCCGTAAAGCATTCCAGAGGTCACCGATACGAACTTTCAAGCCCGAGAGCCCCAAAATGCTGCCCTGCAGCTCCTTCTTGGCAGCCTGGAGGATTTTGCTCGTTAATTGCTGGACGTTCTGGCTGTAGCTGGGGTTGGGTGGTGCCATTGGGGGGTTTCCTTCCCACAGGTGAGCAAAGTAGTGGATGTGGGTGTTCACATCGAAGTGGATGAC
>NW_008683608.1:243-7868 GCF_000695815.1 Acanthisitta chloris | reverse complement strand
CCTGCTGGGCAGCTATCACGGCCATTTCGTCCAGCCGCTTCTGCAGATGCCTCTGTCCTTCCAGGTTCAGTTCCCTGGCGGTTACTTCTCCCACATTTTGGTGGACAAAGAGGCAGCTTGGGGAAAGATGCACTTGCTTCATCCTCAGAAAAGCCTGCACGGCGATCTGAAGGACGTCCTGCATTTCTGACGGGTTTTCCCCGAAGACGTTGATCAGAGTCATGTTGCCCATGCCGATGACAAAGGTGGCCAGCTCGTTGTCGTGTCTCTGGGACTGTCTGTTGGCCATCTCTATGGCGCGAAGCCCCTCCGTGTCAATCACCAGCATGTAATCAAAGCCCACGTCCTGCTGCAGCTCCTCGGCCACCTTCAGGAGCTGCATGAAGGCTCCCCGGGTGCATCTGCCCGCGCTGACGCTGAACTGCAGCCCAAACATGGCATTCAGCAGGGTTGACTTCCCCGTGCTCTGGATGCCGAGCACGGAGAGGACAAACACGCGCTTGTCCCCCAGCCGCTCCGTCAGGCGCTCAAAGATTGCTCCCACCCACCGCAGTGGCACGTAAGAAGCATCCCCATCCATCAGCTCCACAGGATACCCCAAAACCATCAGATCTGCTGCAATTTCAGGGAGTTTGACGACGTTCTCATCCTCGGCGTTTGTTAATTCCAGAGCTTCATAGACCTGCCCCACCTCTCTCAAAAGATGCTCCAGGCCGATGGATGAATCATTGATTTCATCCGAGAGAGCATCTAACTTACTCTGAATATGAGGACTCAGGCTGGTTTGTCCCTTGCTGTTCTTTGCTGCCAGGCTTTCAGACCATAACTCGTGATACTCTCTCCTCAGTTTTTCAAGGTGACCCGAGGACAGCTCATCCATGAAGACCTTCATCCACTGTAGAAAGTATTTCCTGGTATCTGCTGGCACTGCCTGGAAAAAGGCAAGGAAGGATTTCATCAGCTGATTGAGGGGGAAAGCTTTCTCTAGTTGCTTCCTTCTTATTGTTGCCTTCTCGCATTCAATTTGGCTCCGGTAGTGCTCGATGCTCTTGTTCCCCTTCTCCTGCAAGCGAGTGAGCTCCTTGTCCTTTAGGCACCAGTCCTGCCACAGCTTTCCTTGGAGAGGCAGCAGCTGGGATTTGATCTTGGACAGCTTCTCTCTCTTCAGAAGGCTCACCAGCTCCTCTGCCTTTGCTTTGGCCGTCACACACGCCGGCTGATCTTCATCCACTAAGAACCCGTGCTGGCGAGCCTTGGCCAGGCAGGTGGCCAGGCTGAAACGTGGGTTAGACCCTTCCAGGAGATTCCTGATTGCTTTGGACAGCTTGTCCCTCAGTTCTGCTTCGTTTCTGTTCTTGATCCCGATTTTGATGATTTTGCTGGGAGGGCCAGTGGCAACGTTCTCTTTGTCAGTGAGAAGACAAACCAAAGGCCTTTGTGACTGCCACAGGGCCTGCAAAATTGTTTTCCCTCTGCTGCCCATCTGCTCAGAGTCCGATACCAGAGCCACGTTCACAGCAGATATCTCCTGTAAAAACTGCAGCTGAGCTCTGTGATCCCTTGCGTCTCCGTGCAGGTTACAGAAAGCCACACAACAGTCCAAGGTGTCATCGTGGCTTCCCTGGGGACAGTACCAGGCGATCTCCACAACACCCTTCATCAGCAAACAGTCTTTGGTGCTGCCTCTGCAGTGTCGGTGGAAGAAAGTGTCATGTTTCTGGTGGCTCAGCAGAGCATTCAGGAGCTGAGACTTGGAAGAGGAGGCAGAACTGCCAATGCGGATGAAGGACACGATGGGTGTCTCTGCCTGATAAATGAGTTTGTTGTTGTAACTCTCAGCCCCACTCTGCATTCCTGGCTTCCCAGGCTCTTTCCAGCTCCTCTGGATTTGGCTGAGGGCCCAGAGCGGGAACTCGATCTGTGAAGTGCAGGGGTTTGGCACCAGCAGAGGCAGCGCCAGCTGGCAGAAAGCAAGCTTTGTTGCCATGCACTGTCTCAGGAAGTCATCAGCACAATGAAAAATTGCCATCTGGAGGTCCATGGGGTGCACATGACTGTCACTGCTTGCAGGCTCAGGGGCTGCTTCCTCCAAAGCATCAAGAAAGCTTTCGAAGGAGTCTGAGGGTTCTAGGTCTTGCTCTGTGGTTTCTGGCATGGACTCAAGTCCCTGGCTGCTCTCATCCCTGCAAGTCAGGTACCTGACCCTATAGTCCACGGTTAATAGCTTCTGCAAGAAGTAAAGTGGCAGTTCCTTGTCCTTGCTGGGCTGGCTGTCCTGCAGGGAGGTCTTGTTGATGATGAGGAAGTCTCCCATCCCCATTTTCCTTGGATAGTGATGTTCTAGTCCAAGGCGCTTGAGTAAGTGGAGGAACTCTTGGTTTGCACTGGCTTGATTTGCTCTGGATTTGCCGCTATCTGACATGGACTTGGACTGACTGGGAGGCTCAGTTGTTTGTAAAGTGTCTCCCATGTCTTTGAGTATATCCTGCACCCTCAGATCATCTGATGTGCCAGCCAAGCACCCAGTGATGAAGGAATGCAAGTCACGTTCCAGCAGCTCCCAGTCTCTGCGTGCACTGTGCCTGTGCAGGAGGTTCTTTATCTCTGTGGACCACGAGCCTTTCATGTGATCTTCCATGAAAACTAAACGCTCACTCTTCTGCTGTGGGGACAGCTCTTTGCTTTCGGGGGTCACAGTCAGACCCCTCAGCAGAAGGGAGGCCTCAGCTCTGGCAGCATCTTGCTCCTTCAGACCCACATACTCCTTCTGTGCTGCTTCCATTGCCTTTGCCATGTAGCAAATTTCTGCATGTCCAAGGAGGTGCTGAAAAGTGCTGCTTTCCACCTGGTACCCTGTGCTGGTCGCAATGATGAGCACCAACAGCTCTATGTCCCTCTGTGCCCTTTCCTGGAGAGTCTGGAGCAAGGAATAAATAGCCAGGCTTGTGGTCAGGGTGGCTTCCCTCTTTGCTTCCTGAATGTCAGAGTCAGAGTCTCCTGGTGCATAGGTGACAGCCTGGATGTTCTCCATCATTCTCCGCATTGTCACAAGGAGCTCTTCAAGCCCAGAGACATTGGGAATTTCAGGAAGCCTGTGCTCAGCCTGGAAGATCCATTGCATAATGCAGGAAGACTCAGGGAAGTCCTTGACAGAGTAGATATGAGGATCCAGGAGGTTCCTCAACAGAGCCTTGAGAAAGGTGGTGTTTTCTGGGGGCAACTCCTGGTACCTCCGCACAGTGTTCACCAGAAATTTCTGCAGGGCTTTGTCCGACAGGCACATGTTGATCCACACCTTGGGGCTCTTAGTTTTGCCATCCAGATCCCGTTTGAAATCCAGCAGCGTGCGCAGTTTGCTGTCATCCACCGTCACCTCCCAGGTCTTCACAATCTCCATGAAATTTCTGGCCTCTTCCCTTGCACTGACCAGTTCCTCTCCAAAAGTGCTGCCCACACGCTGGTTCGTCAGGGCTTCGTACGCAGCCCTGAGACCACTGCTCATCTGAGAGACAGACTGAAAATCCCTGCTGTGATTGCTCTGGATGACATCCCAGACGGGGATCAGCTGAGCGCCGCGGTCGATGACGCACCAGGTTGCGTTATCGGCCTCGAGCCCCGTTTGCCATCGAGGAAGGGAATCTGTCACGGGCGGGCCCCCGGTGCTGAGCACGGAGAGCTGGATCGCTGTGTGGGCACTGTCTCTGTGACTCTCCTGGACAGAGGCCTGGGAGCTGGATGAGGAAGCACCCACGGTCCCTTTTTCACCGCGGCTGCCCCCGACACAGCCGCTCAGCGCTCGAGACGTTTGGCGCTTCACCTCCTCCCGCTGCTCAGCTCTGAATCCTTCTGCAGACGCCTTCCAGCAGAATATCCCCCCGAAGTGGAGGGGACCCTGGTTTATGTGGGACCCAAACCTGCTGAAGAACCTCTCACACCTGCTCTCCAGCAGCTTGGGCTTGTCTTCTTCCGCAGTGATGCCCAAAAGGTCCTCCATGTCCTGCAGCTCCCGCAGTGCTGCGTCCGAGAGGTGAAGCTGATGCCTTTGGAAGTAGCAGGAAGCCAGAGGGATGTAATGGTATTGGGTGGTGCAAAAGTAGTTCTGCTCAGAGTGGGACTGGTGGGTGTCCTCTGACTGTGAGGAGCTGCTGTAACCTCCACCAACTTCCAGTTTCAACCCCCAGAGCCCGGCCTTGGCAGAAATACTGACACTGAGCCCCACCTGCTCCACGGACTTGGTGAAAGTGGATTCTTCTGCACGGGAGGAGAACTCCTTCCTCTCATGGAACGATTCTTGCTGTGGAGCAGCGAGCTGGAATCCCTCAGCAACCCTGATGATCTGCTCTCGCTTTGCCAGCACATCATCAAGCCTGCTGGATTTGTAGATGCCCTGCAGGGCCAGTCCCCCCGAAGCTCTCCTCAGCACCTCTGTGTCAGGGATCTTCTCTCTCCTGCTCACTGACCCCTCCTGCTGCTCCAGTTGCTTCTCCATGCTCTCTGGCACATCCACCAAGGAGTTCTCTGGCGGTGTCCAGTCCTCCATGGGGATCTCCAGGGCTTACCACACAGTCGCTTCTTCTTTCTGCTGTCTGTGGCTTGTGTGAATTTCTCTGAGCTCCCTGAGGGCTTCCTTGGCCTCTGCTTCTCTCTGCTTTGTCCTCTCCAAGTGCTGCTTCTGCAGCTCCTCAGAAGTTGGTTTGTGGTCTCTTTATTTTCAGGAGGTTTTGGAGCACCTTTTCCTCCCAGGTGTGCCGCACGTCAGGCTTCAGCTGAAGGTAGTCTTCACACTGCAGATGTTGCAGGGCTTCTCTGCACTGGACCCCCAGGACCTGTGACAGTTTGGGGAGCCAATATCCAGCATCCAGTCCTTCGTCCTCAAATGCCTTTGCCAGTAGCTGTGCCTTTTCCTTCCCCTCTCATCTGTCCTCCTGCGGATGGAGAAGAGAGACTTTCCCTAAGGTATGCTGGAAGAGGCCCAGGCCTCCTAGAAGAGGCTCGGCAGCAGCTCCAGCACTGGGAATTACTCCTGCCCAACTGCTGGACCCCATCCGGGGATGCCACGAGACCTGGGGTCTCCTTCCCAGGACAAGGGATGTGCCTGATGCTTTCCCATTTGCAGGAGCAATCCTGAAGCTGAGGGTGTGACATGGAGACAACACACACACGCACACGCACGCACATACACCCTCACACCCCATGGACAAGGAGCTGCCTGCAACGTTGCCATGTCCTCCCAACAGGACTCATGAATACCTAAGTGCAGACAGCCATAAAATCGTAGAATAGTCAATGTTGGAAGAGACCTAAAGATCGTCAGGTCCAACCGCAAACCTGTCACTCCACTGCAGCCCTAACCCAGATCCTCCAGTGCCACATCAGACACCTCTGAAACACCTCCAGGGATGGTGACTGCACCACCTCCCTGGGCAATATCTCAGGGCCTCAACACCCTCACGGGGAAAACAGCCTGCTCTGCCAATTAGTCTGCAGAACAACTTTCAGTGCTGTAGTCATTTGCCAAACATTCACTGACGATTAAGTATTTTAGGAGTCAGTTAACTTGTGGAACTCTAGACAAAAGGCACAAGCAGCTGCCAACTGGGCTGGCTTGGGCCGGCGTGGCCGAGAGGACACTGCGCAGGCTCCGAGGATAAAGCTCAAAGTTCACCTCGGAGGAAGAGCTGGAGCCTCCACCCTCACGACCCCCGAGACGACCCCAGATGCAGTGCACAGGACATGGAGCCGTGGGCAGGTCCAGAGGAGAGCAACACCCACTGCTGGACATGACCCTGCAGGGCTGAGTAATGAACACGTCTGGCCCATCAATGCACACGTGTACCTACACCACATGAGATGTGCCCCAGACCCCTCGGGGTGTGCCAGGAGGAGCATCCCTGCAAAGAGACAAACCCCATCGAGCACTCCAACGGCTACCGAGATTTACTCTCAGGTTTTCCTGGCATCACAGGACCACAAAGCCATCAAGTTAAAATCTCTGTGCCTGCGAACCTTCAGCCCTGGACACGAGGGAGCAGATGAGTTAGGGAATGAGCCAGGGAGGGCCCTGGGAAAAGGCTTTGGAAGGTGCTGGTGTCCATCAGTGCTGGTCACGGTTCCAGCACCACCTCCCGGGCGCACACAACAGGCAATTCCCAAGTGCAGGCAAGGCAGGAGGCAGGCTTGGCTGAGCAGGGACACTTTGGGAGCCAAGGCCAAAAGGAAGGTGTATGGGCAGTGGGAGCGAGGTCGGGTGACACGGGAGGAATACAGAGATGCTGCTCACCACTGTGGGGAGATAACTCCTGTGGCCAAAGCTCAGTTGGAGCTCCGGGGCAGGACTGTGGGGGAAAGTAAAAAGGGGTGTGTAAAATATGTCACTAGCAAAAGGCAATGGAGAAAGAGCACCAACCCTTTAGGACAAGGAACACACGTAGTCGATCCAGGGAAGCCACTCCATGTAACCTTTGTGGATGTCAGTCAACTTTCCATCCTGTCTCTCCCAGGATCCTTGGAGGTCTCTTCCAACTCGGACCATTCTCTGACTCTGTCCCTAACGCAGCTGGTGCTCTCACTGGACACCTGCCTCTGCCCCTCTGGGGTTTCACACTGACTCACACACCTCAGAACTGTCTGTCTCAATTCAGTCAGACACTGGAGAGATTTATTCCATGCACACAACCTTCCCATTCATTCAGCTTCCATCCCACCACTGACACAAGACTCTTACCAACACAAGTATCGATCCCAGGGGTTTGGGGCTGGGCTCCTGGGCCCTCTCAGAGCCTTGAGTGTCAGCTCTAAGGCTCTGAGCTCTAAGGGCAGGGAAGATTGAGGCCACCTGTGCAGTGCCTCAGGGTCTGCTTCACCTCACCCACCTCACAGCAGGTGCTCCTTCTGGTCAGAGCTCCACTCCCCGAGCACGCAGGCAGCCCAGGTCCCAGCTCAGCTGGCGCAGCACACCGTCACCCCGCGGGCCTGGCACACACGGCTGGGCAGCTGGGAAGAAGATGGGAAGCCCCTCGAGAACTCAGGAGGAAGACCACCGGGAAGCAGAGGCCCCAAACCCTAAAGGAGAAGACCAGGCAGTCAGGACATGGCAACCCATCAACGAGGAGGATTCATTCCAGGGAGCGGTGGAGGCCAACCCTTCTCCACCAGTGGTGATTGCCCAGTCACCAAAGACTCGTCAGGGCCTTTTTGGGACAGGGACCAGAGCAAGGTTTCACCTGGGACCGAAACCCACGTGTCCCTGCAAACAGAACCTGCACAGGCTGCAGAGGTGTCTCAGTGCAAACCCAGGAACGCCAAGGAGTCCAAGGGCAGCGTCCAGCACCACGGTCAGGTCACTCCCAGGCACAAACACAGGCTGGGCAGAGAGTGGCCTGAGAGCAGCCCTGGGGACAAGGGCTTAGGGTGCTGCTGGGGGAGAGGGTGGGCACGACCTGACCACGTGCACTGTGCCCAGAACCCCCTGAGCGCTGGGCTCATCCCCACGGCGTGGGCAGCAGGTCGTAGGGACCGGCACAATCCCTCGCCTGTCTCAAACGCTCTCAGGGCCACAGAGGACATCGCCCCGAGCCGCGCTAGGCACCAAGGCGAAAACTTCGACAGGCACGAAAGAGAGGAGT
>NW_008683608.1:0-218 GCF_000695815.1 Acanthisitta chloris | reverse complement strand
CCTGATTAACATACCCAAGCAACATTCCCACCGTGGCAAGCTGCATACACAAACCCGAGGTGACCTCGGACAGGATCTGCGCCCATCGCACTCCCTCCCCGAGCCTTCCTCGCTCTGCCCGCGGGTTAGGAGCACGCCCCACGGTCCCCGGAGTTTGGACCAGTGGCACCCCGAGATGAGCAACTGCGGACCCCCCCCAGGAGCATGATTCAGGATCC
>NW_008683607.1:0-3590 GCF_000695815.1 Acanthisitta chloris | reverse complement strand
GCAAATTCCCCGCCCCTCGGTATCTGCTCGAACGGGGAAATAACGGGGGCGAGGCCAACGGGGCATTTCACGTCCTATTTAGGAGGGGGTTTTGCCGTCTGAAGATCATATCCCTTGATCCTCCCTGTGCCCTTCCCGTGCTGGGCAGGGGCGGGTGCTGCGGAGCGCCGGGATCGGCCCCTCAGGCCGTGCGGCTGCAGCCTGGTGTGCTGGAGCCGTGACAGGTCTGCACACAGCTCTGCACTGCTGCCTCTGCCCTTGGGTCTCCAGTTGGAACTGTCACGGAATCACAGAATGGGTCAGGTTGGAACGGACCAGAGTGGGTCGTCTGGTCTAATCTCCCTGCTCAAGCAGGATCATCCTAGAGTACATGGCACAGGATTGTGTCTAGGCAGTTCTTGAATATCTCCAGTGAGGGAGAAACCACAACCTCTCTGAGCAACCTGTCCCAGTGTTCTGTGACTCACACCGTAAAGAAGTTCTTCCTGGTGTTCAGGTAGAGCTTTCTGTGCATCAGTTTCTGCCCATTATCTCTTGTCTTACTGCATAGCACCAGTGAGAACAGCCTGGCTCCATCCTCTTGACACCATCCCTTCAGACACTTGAATAGATTAATGAGATCCCTCTCAGTTGTCGCTTCTCAAGGTAGAACAGACTCAACTCTGTCAGCCTTTCCTTGTAAGTAAGGTGCTTCAGTCCCTTTGGATAAAGCCTTGAGCAATCTGATCTAGTGGCAGGTGTCACAGCCCATAGCAGGGGGGTTAGGACTAGGTGATCTTTAAGGTCCATTCCAACTCCTTAACATTCCATGATCTTTGTTGCCCTCCGTTGGATTGGTTCTTTCATCTTTAAAGCTACCTTTCAAATGGATATATCTGACAGATTATTTTGTGCTTTTACAGTATAATTTGCACGTCTGTGGTTTGAGTGTTTCCTGTAAAAAAAAACAAAGTCATTTTTATACTGTATTATAAGGCCTAGGGGGAAAGGGAAATTACAGCGATCTTAAATAGGTAGATATAAAAGAGTAAGTCATGGGAAGCAGGAAAAACAGCACAAATACAGCAAGCAGCATTGTTAGACAGGACTTGTTTGTCCTCATCAGATCAGATGCCTTCATCACCAAATTGAATCTCTTGGCTTACAGCCAAAGAGTCAGTGATTCATATTCATCTTGAAATGCATTAGGCTATTCAGACACTCTGATTAAAATATACTGGATCATTCCAGTCCATTCCAAATACTTAGACCAACTCTGAATACATATGGCAAATGCACTTTCTATCAAAATGAAACACTTTGTTCTTTGTCCTCTATCCATACATCTTTGTCAGATATTCACTCCCACAAAGTCAATCTACTCATTGTATTTGCCGGGTGGTATCTGGCTAACGTGGATGTTTTTCTGGCAGCTCCAACAGCAGCTGAATGCACACTATGCTTCTTTCACATCCTTCCCCCTGGCATGTTCCATACCAGGCAGGGACATTTTTTCACAAAGCTTCTCTTCCACAACATCACCAGCACAGCTGCAGAGAATATATTGGAGAAGCCTTTGTGCCAGCTGTGTAACACTGAACATGCATCCTCTGTGATTTTTAGGCTGCTTGATATATAGTATTTATGCCAGGGGATCCCTGTGACTGCTAAAATTGAATTATTTTCAAAGGTAACTTCTCGTGTTTTGATTTATCTACACTTCTGTGTATGTTCTTGCCTCATGTACTGTGTCCAACTCAAATCTGTTAAGAAAATGCAGTTTATGTATAAAAAATATTAGAAGATTAGGAGCTTCACATTCTGTAAGGTGCTTATCAAGTATGCTGAGCCTGACTCCTACTATAGATCATCCTTTTGTGACATGAACAAAGTTTTGCTTTCCCTGTCTACTCTGCTATTTACCGTGTAAATGTCACTTCCACAAGGCGAGCCGCTGCTGAACGGAACCTCCAGCCTAAGAAGTCAATAGTCTGCTCATAAATAGAAAAAGCTTTTAATGTTTTAGTCAGCATAGCTGGAATGATCTTACCTGAATTCCTAATTGCTTCCAGTGTAGCTCTGTGGGGATTGGGCACAGTGTGCTGGTTTGGGCTGAAGTGGAGTTAACTTTCTTCACAGTGGCTAGTATGGGGCTATGTTTAGGATTTGTGCAGAACACAGGGCTGATAATGCAGAGATGTTTTTATTATTGCCGAGCAGAGCTCACACAGAGCCAAGGCTTTTTCTGCTTCCCACACTGCCATGCTGGCAAGGAGGTTGGAGGTGCATGGGAGTTTGGGAGGAGACACAGCTGGGACAGATGACCCAAACTGACCAAAGGGATATTCCATACCATATGACATCAGGCTCAGTAAATAAAATGGGAGGGGAGGGGCATTTGGAGTGATGGCATTTGTCTTCCCAAGTAACCATTACATGTGATGGGGCCCTGCTCTCCTGGAGATGGCTGAACACTTGCCCATGGGAAGCAGTGAATTAATTCCTTGTTTTGCTTTGCTTGTGTGTGCAGCTTTTTGCTTTCTTTATTAAACTGTCTTCATCTCAACCCATGCCTTTTCTAGCTTTTACCTTTCCAATTCTCTCCCCCATCCTGCTGGTGGGGGAGTGAGCGAGCGGCTGTGTGGTGTTTGGTGCATGGCAGGGGTTAAACCACGACACACGGACAATTCAGACACACAGCACCGGGCATGGGGCTGTCTGCTGGTTACACATGAGTGTCCAAGGAACTGACCTGCTGGAATCCTGAAGGAATTGCTGAAAATACCTAAATGATGAACCTTTCAAAGACTCGTGAGTTGGCTGTCTCTTTACAGTGAGATATGTATCATAGGAGCGATGCTTTTCTACCTTGTTTCAAGTTTCTATTTAAAGCATTGAGAGCTTTACAAAGCAAAGCACTACACTATGGATTTTTCCCTATCCTAAAGGCTGAAGTGGGCTTAGATAAAATGATTGTCCATATCAGCATCTTGTGTATTGTTGCGCTGTAATTTTTCTCACGTGTTTTGTTTCTTTTGAAAAGGGTAAGAAGCTATACACATTTCATACTGAAACTCACAGATTTCTGCAACATGATTGCTGTTGCACCCCCATTTACTCTCAAGACTGGCAGAGCTGCTGTGTGACTTTTTCTCCAAAGTGGAGACACTCAACCTGAAAGAAGGGATTGAGCAAACAGAAGTTTCAAGACTAAAAGCAGAATATTATACTAAGGATGATTCTCAGAATGGGAACCGCCCTGTCTGCTGTGTAACTCCTCAGCAGCAGCTTCTGTAGTTCAGCCCCTCTCTCTGCACCTGTGGTTCAACCCCTCGCTCAGGTAAGCACCCTGCACACCCTTCCCACCAGGCCAGATCGAAACTGCTGTGTGGTTTTCCACTTTTAAATTTAAAAGCTTGAAACACTGCATGTGGGCAGGCACTGCAGCAATACCAGGAAGGTCTCTAAACCTAATGCACATTTCCAGTGAGCATGTGCCATTAGACTGCTGGGAGCGAGGCTGGCACAGCACTCGGCGCCTGGCTCCCTGTGCTGTCAGCCCGTCGGGGTGCGATGCGGCCCCAGGGCTCTAACAGCTCAGCTCTGCAGCC
>NW_008683606.1:0-4076 GCF_000695815.1 Acanthisitta chloris | reverse complement strand
ACCCCATTCTGGCTAAAACCAGGACACTGTACAACAGCAATTGCAACTGAAAGTTAGATGTGAATATATGAGAGAAACAGCTGTGCAGACACCAAGGTCAGTGAAGAAGGGTGCTGGATCAAGGGTTTCCTGGCAGCCCCTGGTGAAGACCATGGTGAAGCAGGTTGTACCCCTGCAGCCCAAAGAGGTCCATGGTGGAGCAGATGTCTACCTGCATCCTGTGAAGGACCCCATGCTGGAGCAGTTTGTGAAGAACTGCAGTCTATGGGAAAGACTCCCACTGGAGAAATTGGTGGAGGGCTGTACCCTCTGGGAGGGACCCCAAACTGAAGCAGAAGAGGAGGCCTCCCCTTGATGAGGAAGGGCCAGCAGAGACAATGTGTCATCAACTGACCTCAACCTCTATTCCCCATGTCCCTGTGCCACTGGAGGTGGAGGAGGGAGAGAAATTCAAGAGTGAATATGAGACCAGGAAGAAGGGAGGAGTGGGGGGAAGGTGTCTTTGAGATATGGATTTATTTCTCATTGTATGACTCTGATTTGAGTCGTAACAAATTAAATTGAGAGCAGCCCTAAGGAGACAGTCTTGGGGTGTTGGCTGATGACAAGGTCAACCTGAGCGAGCAATGTGTACTTGCAGCCCAGAAAGGCAGTGCATCCTGGGCTGCATCAAAAGAAGTATGGACAGCAGGTTAAGGGAGGTCATGCTGCTACTCTACTCTGCTCTCATGATAACCCACCTGGAAGACTGCATCCAGGTCTGGGACCCTCACATTAGAAGAACATGTACTTGTTGGAACGAGTCCAGAGAGCCATGAAGACTATCTGGGGGCTGGAGCATCTGTCTTTCAAACACAGGATGAGAGTTGGAAGGTTGGAAGGAATGGGCTAAAAGCTGAGGACTGTGGAGGAGAATTGTAAATTAAAAAAGGTTAAGTGACATTGCAGCTGGAAATAACCCTTGATAAACCAGTGTGAACAGCAGGCCAGTGATCCTTTAGCATGGACTGAGTTTAATGGTGCCTGCATCTCTGTTTGTGCTGTTTGTCTGCTCAGATGTTGCTTCAGAGATCCCAGGTGTTGCTTTGGGGACTCCCTGGTTAAAGAGGCAAGAGAAAAAATTTGCTCTTTGCATTTTAGCCATAAGTTTGTGGTTGTCTCAGATGCCTTCCTGTGCTGACTCACTCATGGGGTTGTTCAGCTTGGACAAGAGAACTTTCTGGTGAGGTTTTACAGCAGCCTTCCAGTACCTGAAGGGGACCTACAGGAAAGATAAGAACTCTTGAAAAAAGCATTCAATGATAGGACAAGGGACAATGGCTTTGAACTGAAAGAAGGGAGACTTAGATTAGATATTAGGAAGAAATTCTTTACTGTGAGGGTGGTGAGACACGGAACAAGTTTCCCAAAGAAGCAGTGGATGCCCTAACCCTGGCAGTGTTCAAGGCCAAGCTGGATGGGTCTTTGAGCAACCTGTTCTAGTGGAAGGTGTCTCTGCCCAGTGTGGAGGGGTTGGAGCTAGATGGTCTTTAATGACACCATGAAATGAATTCTCCTCAAGTTGAGTGTGTTCTGCCTGTGAGAATAGTTGCTGAGTGATCTCAACCTGCCCTTATCTTGTCCCACTAGCCTTTAGTTATATTTTCTCTCTCCTATCCAGCTGAGGAGGGGAGTGATAGGCCAGGAGCCCATCACAACCGTTAAACACATTGCGATCGGTCTAAGCTGTAAATAGGTTTCCTGTCTGCTAGTATTAAAAAAAAAATTAAAAAAAGTAAGATGACATTACCATTTCAGATTTCACAGAACCTTATTCTTTTTTCTTGGGAAGATATACACAAATATTTCCTCTCAAGTCAGTAGTTCAAGACATATATGAGATCCATAAAAAGATCTAGCAAATACACAGAGGCAAGAAAACAAATTAGGACTATTGAAACTGATATGGAAAATTCATGGATGGAATAAATAAAAATCTTGCTTAGGATAAAGAAAAATCTAAATATGAGAAGTAAGTAACGGTGAAAATAAAACACTATAAACTTAATGCCTAGCACAGAATAAATGATGACAAAAGTCCTTGGTTGGTAGAAAAAAGCTATTTAGTCATTGATATCATTCTAATTTCCATCATCTCAGGCTGGAAAATTTTTTCTTTATATGTAGTGTGTCTTTCCGGGTGGCAGATTTTATTACAGAGGTAGATTGTTTCTTTTAATTTCAGAAAGTGGGTTTGAATGATAGTAGCGTGACATTTTTGCAAAAGAAAAACAATGTTACTATCTTCTCAACACTCTTTAAGGAAAAAAATATTTATAGTTCACTATTGCCCTCTTGTGGAAAGAAATAAAACCACAGATTTACATTATAAACATAAAAAAATAAACTAAGAACTGGTTCTGTTCCAGTTCAGGGACCTTCATTGATCTTGTGCCTTAGTTCAGATTACCATTTGGTCCTATATTAACAGTTTTGCTCTTGGTACATTATTAACAGTTTCTCTCATTAATCAATCTTCTGTGGTGCTGGCCTCAGTAACTTTTAATGCTCCAGAGTATCAAGGATGACTTTGACTCAGTATCAGAAAGTCTTTTTTAATAAGGATGACAGACCACAACGTGCAGATCTTTGAAAAGTAAGTTCTGCTGCTGCTCTGACATGTTCGGCAGGGTGGTGTGTGTTTATTTAACTCTCATCTTCAACCTTGGAGACACGACTTGAATGGTACGTGAATTTTGGTCTTCTCTTTTGTATGAGATAAATTTAGTCTATCACTTCATTTCTATTTTCCAGTACTCACCAAAGGAGATAATGGAGGATCAGAAGTTTGGCACTGTGATGTCAGGTATCTTCTCTGACTTCCAGAGGAATCTCCCCTGGTTGTAACGGTCTAAACAGGATTTTGGAGATTATGCCAGATCTCTTTTAACCACCTGATAACGTTGCTAGAAACACCCTCTCCTTTATGTTCCACTAGCTCCAGGGATCTACGGCTCCAATGGTCAGACCTGCACGTATATCATTATAACAGTTCAGCCTGGAGGAGAAACAGGTGTGGTACTCCACGCTACTGTTTTAGACAGACAATAGTCATGGACTAGTCATGCACTGAAACTGGTCAGATAGTCCACTGTTTTTAAGCAGAAGTGTAAACTTCCTAAAAGTCTGGTATGAGTCAAAAAATGAAACAAAACAAAAACCCCAGAACAAAACCTGTGAAATTTGTTTTGAATATTTACCCTTTGCTGCAACAGTTTCTGGTATGTTCTTTTACAAAATATGATTACAGATGGAGATGTTCAGCACTGTAGCTGATTTCAAGCCTAATTATGCAGTGCAGAGTAAACTCCCAAGGATTAGATAGGGAGAAGGGTGTTTATTTTTGACATTTTATAGGGAAAAAAGCCAGATATGCCATTTCACTGTAAGGGTAAGGCCCATGGGAAGGGAACTATTGAAAGGATGTAGAGGGGCAGAGAATCATGTCTGTTTTGTAAGGAAAAGGGTGGGCAGGTCATCTAACTCCTGAAGCCTAAACTATGCAATCACTATACTCCTGTGTTTGCAGGCTCTGGCTGCTATTTCTTTCCGTGCCCTATGACCACTGACAACATCCAATTTGCTACTTACAACACTCAAACATGTGAAAAATATTTCACTTGTTTAAATGTGGAGACTTTGTGGTAATTCAGGTCATCATTTGCTGATAAGAACCAGCAAGACCAATGAAAACAGCCCTTGATGTAGTTTCTAGAATGGAAAGACTCAAGCCTGGTATTTGATATTGGATTGAATTAGAAAGAAATAGGTTGTCCTTATTGCTTACTGAGGACTAGTATACTGCTGGAGTCTGCAGAAAATAAAAGACCACACATCCTTCAGAACTCACATTTAATTCAGATCCTGAATGAGGGAGAGATTTTCACATATCAGAAGTGAAATACCTAGCTGAATACCAGATTGAAGTTTATCCATGATAGTCTCTGGTTGTAGTATTTGTCATAGCAGTGATAGCCTTAGCAACCATAACTTGTGATCTTTGGAGTAATTTGCAGTCATTCTTCAGGCTATTATTA
>NW_008683605.1:0-892 GCF_000695815.1 Acanthisitta chloris | reverse complement strand
GGGCTCAAGTGACATGGGGAGGGTGGCACGGGCCAAACGGGGCAGCAGCTCTTCTTACCACGGTGCCAGAGTCGTCCACGGGTGACTCCATGGACACAGCCTCCCTGGGAACAAATGCTTCTCTCTCCTGCCTGTCTTTTCCCGGCTTTTCTTCTGCCGCTTTCAGTACCTTCTCGTACTTTTTGCTTCCTGAAAGACGAAAACATTCACAAGTAGAAGAGTGGGCACAGTACCAATCCCATTTAAACTGGGAAATCACACTCTCCTGACACTGGCCTCTCCCAGGAATAATCCCCTCAAGCCATCTATGGAAAGCCACTTCTCTGCAAAGACTCATATTCACTCCCAGCCATCTTCCTCCCCACAGAGGAGCATCTCATCCCCTGCAATGTCATGCAAACCCAGCCCCACCAAGAGCCCTGACAGCCTCTCTTGAAGCTTTCCCAAGCTTCTCTCTCTAGGCACCATCTTTCCAGGCCTCCAACAGATGCGCTGGCAAGCACTGCAGGACGGTTCCTGGGACAAAGCCCACATGGGTTTGTCTGCTCAAGACTCAGGAAGTAACCAGAGGGGTTGAGTGTTGGTCTGGCAGCCCAGCAACCTCCAGGCTTGGTGGAGGTGAGCATGAGGTGCCCCACTAGAATACAGTAAGGGAAAACGTGGGGGCCCTTCCTGGGGCGCAGACGTATAGTGCTCACCTTTGATGCTCCTGGGCAGGTCCATAGAGATCCTGGGAATGACTACCTCTCCTTTCAGGGAGATTTCTGCAGGTTCCAAGTCACTCACTTGGACCCGGAAAGTCTTGTGGAAGACTCCTGGCAATCCTGGCAAGCAATAGACTCGCAGCACTTGGTCCTTGCCAGGCCCAAGGTAACCCTGCAGGGGACAGGAG